>NC_043004.1:1140656-1288156 GCF_006345805.1 Octopus sinensis
TTTAGCAACTAATTTCAGGACATTGAACGACCAGGTGCAATTTCCCTTGAACAATGCCGTGCACCTTGTGTCCTATCGATTTTGCTTTCATTCTTTAAATACAGAAATATGAAAATACCCGCTTTCTCGTCGTACATCTCGTATAACAAAAGGCACAAATCCTTCGTAAGAATAAAAAAAAATGTTTTTTTTAAAAACGAGAGAAATGTCGATAAAATCACGTGTCAACGAAAGTAGGTCTACATGGTCACTCTTTATTAAGATCCTCGGCAAATGTGACAGAAAATTCGTTAAAATTTTGCAAGGTTTTAGGAAAGCTTTTCACTGTACAGCTATCACAAGGTTTTTTAAAAAACCAAATTACCCTACATCTGAATACATCTCAGTTAACAACAACTCCCTATTGGAATGAACCTTGATACCACAAAACTTACCTTTCAAAGGAGTTAATAGGTTGTCACAGGCGGTGCTATTAAATTAGACATGGCCGGGACCAATCTTTGACCGAAATACATCTAAGTTATATTTTTTTCTTAGCGTAGGCTAGTGTGTCTTCTGTTAAAAAATATGCAATCAAGAAGCGTGTGTCTTGTTTAGATCTAGGTGCAGTGGTATAGATAGGATATGTGCTCCATGGGTAGCTTTTTATGTCAGGTCCCTTGTGAGCTATCTCATGAGTGCTACTGGTAACGTGGAATGCAGTACAACCTGGAATGTCGGCGACTAAAGCGACAGCCCCACTAAGCTTGCCTGGTGAGGAGGTTTTGCTAGAACCCCAGGAGGACTGAAAACAAGACCTGTCAAAAGGATCGATATACCAAGGGTAGGATCAACGACTATCTAGCAACACTACGGGCCCTCAGAATTTCCGGGTTAATGTCCGGCGTGCTGCAAGTACAAATATGTAGGGGTAGCTTTTGAAGTTGCCTGCTCTCCTCGGGGCCCGAAGCCCATACAGGATTATAGGGCAGACTCAACAGTGTCACCCTCATAGAAGCTTCCCACACCTCTCTGTCCCACCCTCGCCCTTTACCCTTTTATCCCCACCTCACCCCCTTTCTTCCCCTCACTCCCTTCCCATCCCGCCAGCTACGGTTTATCCTAACTGAATAAGATCTATGTTCTAGAGCAGTGCTTCCTAAACTTTTTCATTCAGGACCCCATTTTTCATCACGTGATTTTTTCGCGACCCCAGGTATTAAATATGAAATAAAACATACAAATAAATACATAAATCATTAATTTTTTTGCTGAACAGTATATTGGGTTGGAGCATTTGCGGCTTTTTTCCAACAAATTTTGTTCAACAAAAACAATAACAATATTTAACAAAAACATCTTTAAATGATTATTCCGGAGCATATTCACCACCTACTTCAATTACTGCTTCTCATTTGCTTGGCAGACGGTCAGACCGTCATTTAAAGATGTTTTTGTTAAATATTGTTATTGTTTTTATTGAATAAAATTGGTTGAAAAACAGCCGCAATAATTATGCACCAGCCCAATACTTATAAAAAAATGTAGTTATATTATTTGTCAGAATAAAAGTAGTTTTAAGATTTGTTCCAAGTACAAAAACAAACCAAAGTAAAAACCAATGTGTCGGATATGCCTTTTTTTTTTTGCTGCATAACAAATTAAACCTTGGTGTGATATTTGACACTGCTGGACACAAAGTGTTTTCTACGTTTTTCAGCGTTGACCGATATTTAGTTTTAAAAAGGGTTAAAGCTGAAAATGTCGTTTCACATAGGTATGTTGTGCTAAATGACAAAAGAACACGTAATACCATTTCAGAAATAGCATATAAACTGAAATTCAAGTGTTTGAATTTATTTTTCGCGACCCCAGCATTTTGCTTTGCGATCCCATTTGGAGGGTCACGACCCATAGTTTAAGAAGCGCTGGTCTAGAGTATTCAAACCATACCCTCATATATTTTTAGTGCTATATATCTGCCTGATTTTAAGCTGGTCGAGCAACGAAATCAGCCTTCCTCGGCTGTTGTATATCAGATAACCAATTTAATTCTAACATTTCAAAAAATGCTAATGTATTAGACCATTTTCGTTCCTTTGCCCTTTGCCTTTCGGTACATTCACAACTACAGTGGTTTTGTGGATTCTAAAGAAACGAAATTATATAACAAAATTAAATAAAGAAAACAAAAACAGGAACGAGTTGGTCCTTTGGACATCACTGCTTTTAGACCTCGTGGGTCTGGTTACTTATTCTCCTTTAACGGGATGCCAATCCGATGCAGGTTGAACTTTTCAACCGTAGAACTCATTTGTAGCTGATTGGACGGGAACAATGTGAGATGAAGTGTTCTGCACAAGAATGCAACGCACTGCCGGCTCACGGAATCGAAACAGCGATTTTCCGATCGTGCGTACAATACCTTTAACCACTAAGCCACTTGTCTTTTAGCAACACAATTATAAGAAATCTGTACAACGAGGTTGAACTTGCTGCTCTGGTTCTGTCTATTTCCAAAATCAAATCCCTTATCATCGAAGTTGGTGTTTTTTTTTTATTCATTTGCATTCAATAAAGCCAAGAAATTTAAGATTATTAGTTGCTAATGTAATTGCTAGGGAAATAGCTCGTTGCTATTCCAGAGCTAGGGAAATAGCTCGTTGCTATTCCAGACAATCGGGGCTTCCCAATATTTTTCATCACTCACAATTTTGGCGATATAACAGAGTTGCGTCCCTTACATGATTTATACATCACTCTCCCCCCTCTCTCTCGCTTTCCCTCCTCCTCCTTTCTCTTTCTCTCTCTTTTCCTCCACCCATTCTCTCTCAGCGCATTTTTTATTCGCTTCATCTGCGATGCACTTAGTGCGTGATAGGTGAACCGAGATATGGCATGGGATACTATACTATACTATAATTCTTTCTAATTTTAGCACAAGGCCTGCAATTTTGAAGGAGGAGGTCAAGTCAATCACATCGAAAGACGAAAGACAAAGTTGACCTCCGTGTGATTTGAACTCAGAACGTAAACATCCGAAAGAAATGCCGCTTAGCATTTGGTCCGACACGTTAACGATTCTGCTGGTTCGCCACCTTTGTATATACTAAAATATAATCCTTTCTTGGATAAGCACAAGGTCTGAAATATTTGTGGAGGGAGACTGTTGATTACAAAAATCCCGAAAGGACGGAAGGCAAAGTCGACCTCGGCGGAATTTCAACTCAGAACGTAGCAGCAGACAAAATACCTATTTCTTTACTACCCACAAGGGGCTAAACACAGAGAGGACAAACAAGGACAGACAAACGGATTAAGTCGATTACACCGACCCCACTGCGTAACTGGTACTTATTTAATCGACCCCGAAAGGATGAAAGGCAAAGTCGACCTCGGCAGAATGTGAACTCAGAACGTAGCGGTAGACGAAATACCGCTAAACATTTCGCCCGCTGTGCTAACGATTCCGCCAGCTCCCCTCCGCCTTTGTGTATGCTAAGATATAATTATTTCTACTCCAGACACAAGGCCTTGAAAATGTTTTGGAGAAGGTGGCTAATCGATTACATGGATCCTCGTGCATAACTGGTACTTTTTTCATCGACCTTGAAAGGATGAAAGGCAAAGTCGACCTCGGTGGAATTTGAACACAGGCGTGGTGAAAGAGTACAGGCGAGCTGGGAGAATCGTTAGCACGCCGGGCGAAATGCTTTGCGGTATTTCGCCTGTCTTTTCGTTCTGAGTTCAAATTCCGCCAATGTCGACTTTGCCTTTCATCCTTTCGAGGTCGATTAAATAAGTACCAGTTACGCACCAGGGTCGATATAATCGACTTAATCCATTTTTCTGTCCTTGTTTGTCCCCTCTGTGTTTAGCCCCTTGAGGGCAATAAAGAAATAAGAAACATTAGCATGCTGGGCGAAATGCTTAGCAGTATTTCGTCTGTCTTTACGTTCTGAGTTAAAATTCCACCGAGGTCGACTTTGCCTTTCATCCTTTCGGGGTCGATAAATTAAGTAGCAGTTGCGTACTGGGGTCGATCTAATCGACTGACTCCCTCCCCGCAAATTTCGAGCCTTGTGCCTAGAGTAGAAAAGTATGTATTCTCATGCATATAGTTGCATATCTAGACATGCTCATATATACTTACAGTTTCAGTGATGGATTGGATTTGTAGTCTTCGAAACAGCTTTCCCCTTTCTGGTTTTGAGAAGCCTAATTTCTCAAGATTGGTATTTAAGCAGTGTGTTACATATCCCAGGGCCCCAATAATGTCTTATCCTAAAGCAGCGAGCGCGTCGGACAAAATGCTTAGCAACATCTCATCTGTCTTTACGTTTTGAGCTGAAATTTCGCGGAGATTGACTTTGCCTTTCATCCTTTCGGCCTCGATAAATTAAGCTCCAGTGAAACACTGGTGCCAATGTAATTGATTGGTCCCCTCCCCACAAATTTCGGGCCTTGTGCCTATAATAGAAATGATATTATTTCTTATCTTAACCACCCCCTCACATCTCTAGATATCATCAAAGGATTATCTACTTCCTTCGTATTAATTGCAATAATCATCCATACACTTAATATATTAACTGATTCATTTTTGCAGAGATAACCATAAACGCTCAACATGCCTGAAGTATTCTACAAAGATCCTGCAGGATATGAACTGCTCAGTTATGACTACAATGGCTTTCTGGTTCCGCCATTCCCAAATGTTCACGAAAATCTTGAAAAACTTCCTGATATGGCGATAAGAAATGATGATGTCTTTCTTCTCGGCTACATGAAAGCAGGTATGTATTCTGTTGTAGCATTTGTCTAAATCAGCGGTTCTCAACCATTTTCATACTGATGGAACCTTTGGTTTCTATTATATTCCACTAGACTCTCATTGCCCTTCCATGTTTAAAAACTAGTTTTATAGAAACTTTTTTCAAAATTCCTATTTTGTTTTTCAAGCATTAAAGTTTGAATTAATTAAAACGTTACGAAGGAAATCTAGCTGCTTCTTCCGGCTGGCTGGCTGGCTGGCTGGCTGGATGACTGGCTGGTTGGCTGGCTAGCTAACTGGATGGATGGATGGATGCATGCATGCATGTATATGTGTATGTATCCGTATGTACGTGCATGTATGCATGTATATATGTATGCATTGTTTTCGTATACATTCATTTGCTTTCTTCTAAAAAATCTAGTGCTCTTAGCTTAGATTTTCTTGGGGCCGGCCAGATTTAGAGCAGTCTCGAGAGTAACCAGCCGAAACTGCTAGGACGATCTGGTGCTCGACTGAAGATTGAAAGCTCCGAATGACCCGTCCTTGTTTTTTCTTGTTCTTTTTTTGTATCACCTAACTGTCCGAATGTCTTGTTGTCGCTTGTTACATTCTTGTTCCATTTTTGTTTTGTTTGGTTTTGTTTTTTATGTATGTATATATGTATGTATGTATGTATGTATGTATGTATGTATGTATGTATGTATGTACGTACGTACGTATGTATGTACGTACGTACGTACGTACGTATGTATGTATGTATGTATGTATGTATGTATGTGTGTATGTGTGTATGTATGTATGTATGTATGTGTGTATGTATGTCTGTTTGCATGTATGTATATATGTATGTATGTATATAGGTATGTATGTATGTATGTATGTATGTATGTACGAATGTATATATTCAGATTTGTATGTTTTGTTTTATGTAGGTATTTTCATTCAAATAGTCGCATATCTAGACATGCTCATATATATTTAAATGATAAACTTCAGGAAAGTTTTACAGATTTTTACAGTTCCAGTGATGGACTGGATCTGTAGTCTTCGAATCAACTTTATCCTTTCTGGTTTTGAGAAGCCTAATTTCTCAAGATTGGTATTTAGGCAGTGTGTTACATATCCCAACGCCCCAATAATTACAGGTATAAATCTGGATTTGTAATCTGTTTTTACTGAGGTCTTCACTGGGACATTCCACCAATATTCCTTTTTTCATGAGTAGCTATGGCTTCCACTGAACTGTTGGTTCTTATTTCTTTGTCCTCGGGGTTATCCTTCCGGCGGATCTCGTTATACAGTGTCCTAGCTACAACATCATGTCTTATTGGCAGATAATATTGTGATGACCTTTTCAGACAACTACTTATGATGTGGCTGATATCTGCGTTCGCAACTCCACAAAGTCTGCATCGGTTATCACATTTTACTGCTTTGCCTGTATTTCTGTCCCTTTTGTGCATCCGGTATTTGGTTGATATTTCCTGTTCCTGGATTGCAAACGCATACCCTTCAAAGTGGGAGGTAGTAATCCGTTTGTTGGTCCATGATTGACTGCTTTGATGACTAATGTTACTATCATCACGGAGCTTTCTGCTAACATGTCCATGCAGAGTCTTCTGCCCATATACGCTCATCCTTTCATCTGATGATGCATTGCGTTAGAGTTGCGACTTCTTTGGGCATGTATTTAAGGTTATCAGAAAAAGGAATACTGCGCAAAGAGCTGCTTTCCAAGTCTCATGATATTATCAGCCTCATGCATGCAAACTTGGTCAAGAGATGCACTTCGACACTTGGTGGTTAACAGATGTTGCCGAAAGGATATGGTGCGACATCCGAAGGCATTTTGGATCTATGTTAAACTTCTGCCGCTTTGCTTTCATTTTAGGTAGAGGCGGTTTACATCACTGGTTTTGTGGAAATTATGTGTGTTGGTTAGTATCAACTGGGTTTTCACATCAATGGCTCGGATCTTATCAAGCGTCCAATCAAACAACCCAAATGTTGTATGAGTACTGGCACTGCAAACACATTGTGGGTCACTGTTTTATGTATGTATGTATGTATGTATGTATGTATGTATGTATGTATGTATGTATGTATGTATGTATGTATGTATGTATGTATGTATGTATGTATGTATGTATGTATGTATGTATGTATGTATGTATGTGCGTGTGCGTGTGTGTGTGTGTGTGTGTGTGTGTGTGTGTGTGTGTACTTCATTTGTATTTCTTCATATTTATTTTGTACTGTTCATCAACGTTTGAAGCTTTCTGTCGCAGGTTGTCATTGGATGTGGGAAATATCCGGAATGTTACTGAAAGGCTCTGCCGAATACAGCCTCCAAGATAAAACCGCTGCAATGCTGGAGAGGGCTCCGCAAGCTAGCCTAGATCAACTTCCATCACCCAGAGTTCTAAACAGTCATCTCCACCTGCATCATCTGCCACGAGAGATATTTACCAAAAAACCTAAAATGGTTTTCATGACCCGCAACCCTCGCGACATTGCTGTCTCTTCGTATCATCATTTGTTTCAAATGGCAGAATTGTACCACTACGATGGAGATTGGAACGGTTACTTTCATCTGATTACAGAAGGCAAAGGTATGAAAAACAAATCTTCAATCATTACGAATATTTTTGCAAATTTTAAGGCAGCGAGCTGGCAGAATCGTTAGCACGCTGGGCGAAATGCGTAGCCGTATTTCGTCTGCCGTTATATTCTGAGTTCAAATTCCGCCGAGATCGACTTTGCCTTTCATCCTTTCGGGGTCGATAAATCAAGTACCAGTTACGCACTGGGGTCGATGTAATCGACCTAATCCGTTTGTCTGTCTCTGTTTGCCCCTCCGTGTTTAGCCCCTTGTGGATAGTAAAGAAATATATTTTCACAAATTTCTTCTGTTCTCTACTGAATGGAGAGCCTGCTGAGAGTAAATGACATCAAATCGTGATGAGGATTAATTGGAGTCAATGGGTTCATTTAAACACTAAAAAATGTTACCACACACACACACACACACACACACACACACACACACACTGGTCACAACAGCAAAAGAATAAAGAATACTGTAACCATTGTTGAAGATACAATAGTTTATTTTGTCTCGTTTCAGTGAATTATGGCAACTGGTTTCAATATATGCTACAGTGGGAGAAGGATATCAAAGACCACCCTGAACTACCCATCCTTATACTAAGGTATGAAGATGTCAAAAAGGTAAATCACGATAAATCTCTTTGCGTTTTATTATTTCTTATTGTTCCAGATATTGAACTGTCAAATAAATTCAGTGATTTTTTTTTCTCCATTTATTTTAATCCTTATTTTTCATCAACGATTTTAACAAGTCACTCAACAATATATTCTGCTTTACAACTTCTTGCCAACGTTCCACTAACTTGTTGAGGCCTTGCTAATAGAAATCACCCGGTCTTGACTCGAAGAATTCATCAAAGGACATTGTCAGCTCCATAGCATTGTTGAACGAAATGTCTCGCAGACTCTTGAAGGGAGAAAGATTGAGAAAAGGGATAATCTGAAGGCGCTATATAAGACAAATACGGTGGGTGCAGTAGAGCTTGTTACGCTTGTAAAGTACATAAACACAAAGTCGTGCTAAATCCGCCACATCAGTGGTTTCATCAGTTTGGATGGTGGCATAGTGAAACATTGATGTTTTTACATTTGAGATGGCCTGAGACAAGATATTATCAGACATCTCAGCGATTCGTCGACTGACGGTGTTGTTGGAAAGTGAAACATATTTAAGCTTCTGTAATTCGGACGTTCCGAGCACGAGTGAGATTATATCTTTGCAGCAAGGAAGAACTTCTCTCCAACGTTATGAGGTTTTTTGCAGCAGCAATTTTCCTTGAAACCTTGTAGGAGGCTTTCAGACTTGCCGCAACGTCCTGCAGACACATTCCCGTCTCATCAAACCTGAATTTGACCAATCTGTCAGTTTGGCGTCTGAAAAATTCCTTGTCCTTGTTGACTGCACTTGATGTTTCGTTTCCAAATGCCTCTTTAGTCTGCTGGGTTTCAGCGAAGAAGCTGCCAATACCCCAGAGCACAGAGCACACTGCGCTTTTTCTACTCCACCAGTAGTAAGCACGGAGAAACCGAACCTAAAATATGACACATCGTAAAAGACATTCTACAAATAAATATAATAACAATAGGTAAATGCACAGAATTTTGAACTATTTCACTCTGTTGAGGAAATTTTGTTACTTTTATCAGCATAAATACATATATAATATCACGTGACCGACCAGACCATCAGATGTTGTTACACATCGCTGGTCACAATGCGTTCGCATTGTTTTAGCCTTCGAATGACGCCACCCCGCACGCCAACAGAAGGAAGAGTGGGAAAAAGAGTGGTGAAAGAGTACAGCAGGGATCACCACCCCCTGCCGGAGCCTCGTGGAGCTTTTAGGTGTTTTCGCTCAATAAACACACACAACAGAATCGAAACCACGATCCTGCGACCGCGAGTCCGCTGCCCTAACCACTAGGCCATTGCGCCTCCACTAATATATAATATGTAATATATAATATATATATATAAGATATTTTTCAAAGCTCAGTAAATTCATATTCATGCAGAAGTTATTTAGAAATTGGTTGATTTTGTTTTACTTCAATATCCTCATTTTAGTCATTCAGTTGGACTTGGGTCAAGTTTCTTACAATTGTAACGCCTTATAGCTACTTCAAAAGAGTTCAATTAAAAGTCGCTAGGTACTTTATGTAGAACGAACGTCTTAATTATGACAGCGCTACTAGCTTGTCGAAAATATAGACGTTCTTAAATGTGTGATGGTGAAAACAATCGCAACCTCTCCACAACCTCTGCGGACTATGTTGTAAATGAGCCGGTGTCACGGCCGCTGTAACAGCCCAGAATATACCACTGCCCAGACTATACCCCCTCCAGACAGCCATCTCAGAATATACCCCTGTCCAGGCTATACCACATGCTTGCGGAAAAATAACACAGATGTACCTCACTTATAAAAGTTGCCTCAGAACATATATAAAATTTGATATTAATCGACGAAGAATTAAAAGTTACAAGTAAATTTCGATTTAGACATAGCAATTAAGAATTATTAAATGCAAAGATTCAATGTACCAATATAAACCCAATGCATAGGCAGATTGGAAAAATACTGACGACTCACGCATGTTGCACAGCGCACCTGTACTATGAGTCATGGCCTAGACTCGCGCAAATGTGGCCATTCGTGTTGGGTTTATATTATTACATTTTAAAGTTTGATAGTTGACCGTCATAAATTTCTAAGTGCTAATGCCAAGAACAATAAAAAGGGACTCATAGAAAAATCTAGATTCGTTTTCAAACTTTGGCCAAGAACCCAAGAAGCGATTCGCTACACACGCACGCACGCACGCACGAACACACACACGCACGCACGCATGCACACAGACAGACAGACAGACTGACAGACAAACACACATGCACACACACACATACACGCACACATACACACACACACACACACAGACAGGCACAGGCAGACACAAACGCACGCGCACGCACGCACACACACACATACACACACACACAATACATATTATTACTATTACAGCTATTAGTATTATGGACGCTAGCAATTCTCCCAGCTCGCCGCCTCTAGCATGCAAGGTCTGATTATAATATGGAGTATGATTATTGAAGATGTCTTCATTTGCAGAAAAATAGGAAATTCTAATGGAGACGCTATTAAACCACTCAATAAAGTAGTTGGTGTGGTGTGAGGAAGGGCATCTGGCCGTAGAAATCGGGCCAAAAATGGAAATGGAATGTACACATGAGATGAAGTCTTTCAATCCATTTGGGAATGCCTTAGCTTCAAATATGAACTGACTTGGAATACGTTGACTCGTCCAACCCATGGCAGCATGGAAATCAGATGTAAAATAACGATGTACATAAAATGATGTAATTGTGTTCTGTTTTTAGAATAAGATAGCTATCTGTGTATCATATTTAATGCAGATATATCGTGAAAAGGCGAATTAACTAAGGTATTCGTCCAGAGATAACATCCTTCATGCTCGTATTGTGTTTAAAAACACAAAAATATATTTATCAGTGCGTTTTTTTAAAACAGAGCTTCGATAAAGAATATTATTTTCAGACGAATTCTGCAGTAAATTTGTCTTTAGCGATGTACCTGCATTAAATATGATACACAGATGATTAATTTTATCTAATAATGCTTACTGTAAGAGTTTTTTTTTTTCACTTGTATTTTAAACTACATAACAGTTTGTGTCTTTTATATTTTGTCTAGGATCCAATTGGTATCATTGCTAAGCTAGCTGAATTTTTAGAACTTCCTCGAAATGACCAACTTTTCCAAGACATTGCTGACAAATGTTCTTTTTCCAAAATGAAAGCTGCCAAACCAGCCTATACTTCTCAGTTCCGTTCACCCAGTGCATCCCTCTTTCGTAAAGGTACAGTTTTACTAATTTTTTTTTTTTATTTCTTGTGTTAACACTTTCCTCGTTCTCTTTGTCCCTTAAACTATCCTGCTAGCGATGATACATTCAGTTTAATAGCGGTAATTCTTTTTAATTCTCTGAGTTTCTCTGGAGTAGGAATATTAGGTGCTCCTTTGACGTGTGGTCTACAAAGGAGATTACTTTAGGTTACTTTTAAAATTATTTTGTACATACTTAGCATTGGAAATGTACTTTTTCAAAATTCTTACTATTTTAATAACAAGAAAAACCATATAATAATTAAAAATAAGCACGTTGATCACCCACTAAAATAAATTTGCTCACGTAGATCACACGGGAAGTAGTATCAGTACAAAATAAAAAAGTAGCCAAAAGTAATCTCCCTTTAAAATTGTAGATAACACGGCAAAGTCACACCTTTTTCGAAAGAAATGATGTGAATTTAAGGCTGGTTTCCTGTAAAAATACAACTGCCTTCGTCTCGTCGCTGATCACACTGTAAAAATCTTTAGCCAACATCTTACGGGTTTTTAGAAATTGAAAAATAAACTAAAATATAACGTGATCTCCCTTGAAGATCGCACGCCAAAGAAGCACCGAATGTTCTCTTTAAAGTTGGTTGAGTGATTAGGGAGGAAGCAATAGAATTACGTTAATGCGCAGGTGTGGCTGATCCAGTTTCAACTTCAGTTTGTTGCCTCAGGGTCTTAAGTTCTCTTCCAGAGAATTCTTCTGTATCCTCGGCTTACCAATGTTCTGTGAGTGAGATCGATAGGTGGAAAATGTATGGAAGACCATTGTCTGTGTGTGTCTATCTATCTATCTATCTATCTATCTATCTATCTATCTATCTATCTATCTATCTATCTGTCTGTCTGTCTGTCTGTCTGTCTGTCTGTCTATCTATCTTCGCTCTCTGTCTATCTGTTTATCCTATCTATCTATCTATCTATCTCTCTCTCTCTCTCTCTCTCTCTATATATATATATATATATATATATGTTTGTCTGTCTGTTTCTACATGTTTGTCCGTTTCTATATGTCTGTCTGTAGGTATGTATGTGTGTGCGTCTGTCTATATGTATGTGTGTATGCATGTATACACTGATCCACATACTTGCATGTGTATGTGTGTGTGCGTGCGTGTATGTGTAGACCAATTAACTCATAGATCTTGAGGTTTCGTCCACTACAAGCGTTTTAGTTTTTATCTGAACAATACACTTAATTCTGAACACTTCAGTTGACTTAGATGTCTGGAACAGTTCACTTAAGACTATACATTTCTGGGAATGTTTATTATGAGGCACTGGTGTCATCTCCATGAGAAAATTCATTCATCTCTTATTTACTAAAGAGCTAACCAGCGGGACTCAACTGCCCCTCAAGTTTAAAAGATATTTTACATTATGTATGGAATGAATTTTGTTCTGCCCGTGTATTGATATTATTAACTCACGCGTCAGTTAGTTTATTTATATGTTTATTTATTAGTAAGACAGTTTATTCATTAAACCATTTTGATAAATGATTTGAATGTTCACTGGAGAAGATCTGTCTTCATGTATGTATATCTTTTTTCTGTTTTTAATTCTTTGAATTCTTGCTATAAACAGTGAACGGGTTTCCAGTTAAGAATCGAACGCCTATCGTTGGTATTCAGATAACGACATCAACAGCGAAGCTTTGCATTTTGAATTTTAGAAAGTCTTATTTATTTTCATTGTTTTACTTACAGATTAAACTTTCAGAATATTAGTTAGATATCTTTTTTTCTGTTTTGCCTGAAAACACCCAACTAGTCCAATTTATTACTTGACATTTAGCAACACAACAAAGTGCAACATTGATTCTGGGTACAAATATAAATGTAAAACTTGAACAGAGAAGTTTGTAGGTTTCAATGCTTGTGTGTGTGTATATGTGTGTGTGTGTGTGTGTGTGTGTGTTGTGTGTGTGTGTGTGTGTGTGTGTGTTTCGTATGCCGTCTCTCATAACTTGTAGAGTTATGGGACTGTTGTTGATGACCTTGGCTTTATGTAATATCTCTGGGATAAGCCAATTTCGAAGGGTCCCATTCATCTTCAAACTATATACGGTAAATATTTTCCAGGAGTCCAAGGACTCATAAAGTCGGTTATCTGGTTTTCATGGTATATAAGTAACTGAAATCACAACATTCCCCCGAAACAGGTCACCGGTCTGTTGTAAGATTCAAGGGGAGCGAGCAATTTCGAAGGCAGGGGACAAATCTATTATACCAACACCTGCACTCAATTGACAAATCTATTTTGCCGATCCTGTAAATGTGAAAGGCAAAGTTGACCACGTCAAGATATGAACTCGGAATGTAAAGAGCCGGAGGGAATGTCGCTCAGCATTTTGTCCGAAATGCTAACGATTCTTCCAGCTCGTCATCTTCAAGCTGTAGTACTCCATATGAAAATCTGAATTCATCAATGCTCACAGAGCCTCGTTCAATTTTACTCCCCAGCCACTGCTTAACTGGTGAGCTGTGCTTCCGTCTGCAGCTATACACCGCTAACTGATTTGAGTCATTTGAAAGTTAAGACTAAAGAAGCCATGCAGAAATTGGCGATGAGGTGTGAAGAGCCGTCCTATTAACTGCTGTTCAGCAGCCTTTCAATCAATCGTTTTCATGCTTGTATGCGTAAAGTATTTCATTATAGCAATTATATTTAGAAGCTATAATTATCTTAATGAAAACTGAACATTTCGCATCCATCTTGTATTTTTCAGGTGTCGTTGGAGACTGGAAAAACTGGTTTACAGTTTCACAACACGAAATATTCCAAACGGAATGTGAAAACTTCAAGAAACAATCCACATTGTTTAACATAATGGATGACGCATCATTTTAGATTCTATATTTCTAACACACGATTATATATTTATCTATAAATCAGTTTATTTGTCTATCTGCTTGGCTATCTGTCTGCTTGGCTGCCTCTATACCTATCTATGTATATAGATATGTTCATGTTTATACATATAGAGAGATGTCAGTACATAAATATGCATGTATGCATTCACCACAAATACTACAAGCTGTTCAAAAGATTAAATCTAAGTTCTATCTATCTATCTATCTATCTATCTATCTATCTATCTATCTATCTATCTATCTATCTATCTATCTATCTATCTATCTATCTATCTATCTATCTATCTATCTATCTATACACACATACACACATATACATACTATTTATATATATATAGTGAAGGTGCATGGCTTAGTGGTTAAGGTGTTGCAATCACAATTTCGAGATCGTGGGTTCGATTCCCAAACCGGGCGTTGCCATGTGTTCTTGAGCAAAGCACTTCATTTCGCGTTGCTCTGCGATCATTTCAACATCTGACATATGGCATCTGTTGCACCTGTACAGGTAATGTTGATCTGATGGAGGGAGTGAACATATGTCTACATAAACATTTGATCACTATAAACAAATCACGTGTGATTGTTCGGTAAGAAATTGTCGAACCTTCATACGTCATCTAAAGACGGGATAGTCCATTACACACACACACAACACACACACACACACACACACCCACACACACACACACACACACACACAACACACACACACACACACACACACACACACACACACAGATATTGTCCTTAGTTGTGAGTGCCTAACAAAGGCATAAGTGTATCAAGCCAAGGTATTATCTATAGATGATAATAATAAATATTGAGTATTACTTTGCATTAGTGCAAATACATTCAAAAACAGGTACATCCAACATAACCACTCATTCAAATTCAGAAAGAAAATTCTTCTTTATTGATCAAGTATATATGAGTATGAAAGAGAATGGTATCAACAATAGCAAAATACAATTCAGGTAAATCTCGTTCCCTTAATGGGAAAAAGCTGAAAGAAAGTAATCATCAAAGAAAAAAGATTAAATCTCACATAGCTAGCTCAATACAAAAAGAAAAATTGTATTGGTATGAGCAAAGGAAGTCTTAAGAACCGTTTCATCAACTATAAATCCACCTCATATATATATATATATATATATATATATATATATATATATATATAATATATATATATATATATATTATATATATACTTATTTACACACATATATGCAGACATGCGTACTTTAAACTGAACATCTTTGATATATATTCTTAGAAGTTAAATCTTTCGGAAATTTGAAGATGGAAATTTTGAGAAAATATTTTGTCCCGTTGTAATTTTGCTGAATATTTTATTTTTGTATCTATTTTTGTATCTATTTTTGGTTACTGTGGAACTAAGAACTCCTTTATTGTAAAATTGTAAAGATTTGGGGATTATCCTAATAGAACTAAATGATTATATATTATATAGAAAATAAAACAACAGCAGTAAATTGCTTTATGTGTACAAATTTCTTGTCGTTGTTTGTTGTTTTGTTGATAGAGGTGAACAATACCAACATTAGACACATACGCGCACACGTACACACTCACGTAAATGTATCTTATTTTTTTCTCGAGTTCTACGGCTTGTAAAGTCGGTTGCCTGGTTTCTATGGTGTAAAAGTAATGGTTATCACAACATTGCCCCTGAAGGGGACGGCGTTCCATTGTAGACTCCAAGGGCAACAATTTTGAGGTAAGGGCATAAATCGATTGCATCTACTCCAGTTTTTCACTGGTACTTTATCTTATCGGTCTTTGTACCGATGCTTTATTACATCGGCCCTGGAGTGATGAAAAGTAATGTTGATCTCGGTGAGATTTGAACTCAGAACGTAAAGAACCGGAAGAATGCTGCTACACATTCTGTCCGATGTGCTAACAATTCTTCCGGCTCGTCGCTTTATATATGCATATAAAAAAAATGATCAAAAGTCCTTTCCGGACTAAAGGCATGTAGTGATGCTATTTTGGAAGTTTTCAGTGCGCATGCGCAGAGTTGGATTACTTCCGGTAGGCTGCCGGAAGTTCCCTCATGCGCATGCGCAGAGAACTACCAACAGAAAGATTTCCCGCTAGATCTGTCTTTTTTGGAAGCTGCAGCCGAATCGAGTGGACACGACTCAAGGTTCTCTCAAGAAAAACCAACACGTAGAGAAGCCCCCTTCAACGCGGGAACGGAGACAGCCTTTTGGCTCACACAAGTTAACGACTGTGAATAGTTTTATGGCTTTGGCTACCGATTCGCCCTGAAGAAAATATATGTGTATATAATTTTATTTGCGAATCCAGAATAAATAAAATATTATTTATTGCTGTTGAAGATAGTCGAAGTTTTGGTTTTCCTTTCGACATAGTTGAATGTAACAGGATAAGACCGGCCCCCTTCAAGTGTTCCAGAGACAGTCATCCCTGTTACAGGCACATAAAGCCGGCTTCCCGGTGGCTGCGACCTGTATATTCCTTTCTGGATAGGACGCCGGTTCATCGCAGAATTACTCGTTTTTACCACCTGAGTGAACTGGAATAACAAGAGATGAAGGTTTTGTCCAAGAATACAACACATCGCTCCGTTCAGAAATCGAAACCACAATCTCACGATCATAGTTGCAACACCTTAACCACAAAGCCATACGCCTCCACATATGTGCACATACATATATCTGTCAATTGGAAGGTGGACGGTGTTCTATATTCATCTGATTAAAGTGTCATTCAATCGAGCATTCAGTCGACTCGGCTCTAGAAATTGAAAAGAAAAATGATTAATAACAATTTAGATTATGTGTGACTTCCTATGTAAATAATAATAATAATGAAATTATTGTATACAGTGCTCAGGTGCACCACAACTTGTCAAAAGTGCGTATAAATCATATGCAGTAATATACAAATGTCTGGGAAGTGAACAGTGTATGAGTTAGATACATGTTCACGTGTGTATGGAGGGGAGAAAATCAGGTGTAGGGTTGGCGAATCTCAGGAAGCATGGAAGTTTTGAAGGATGCAGTGCTCCGACAACTAACGTCTGATGCCGGCAGTTTGTTCCATGCTTCAGCAACTCTTAGCGTGAAAAAATGCTTCCGAAAGTCATGAGAACTGTGCTGTTTTCTGACTTTGTAAACATGTCCACGGATGGAGTTTGAAAAGGTGCTCAGAGTTATTGTTTGTAAGATGGTTAATAATTTTATGGGTGTCTGCCAAGTCAGCTGCCAGACGTCGGAGTTTCAATGTATCCATACACAGGGAAGTAAGGCGTTCAGAATATCGCAAATGCCTGATGGAGGGTATTCTTTTGGTTGCACGTCGCTGAACAGTTTCCAGACAATTAATACATCCTCCAAATGTAAGATGGGGCTTTTACAGGGCAGCTCCGCTTGCTAGAAACAGAAAGCGAATTCCTTTTAAATCATACACTACCGACTTAAAAAGAGTGTGCAGAATAACACAGCGTGGGTGTATACTGTTACATAGACGATATTTTTAAGCCAACGGGAATTGAAATCCTGTCGTCCAGATCTAGTGATACAGAAATTAAACACAATGCTGTCCACCGCTGAAATCACAACTGGTTGACCGTCGCGGTTTCGAACATCTGTGATGACTGGAGGTGGTTCATTTTCGCCCTTAATGCTGTACATTCACTGGTTAAACATGGTCAACACTTCCCAGGTGAACGGCGACAGTTTCCGTCAATTTAATTCTTTCATAAGCCACTGGTCGACCCAGGGCTACAGGGGAAGACACTTTTCCAATATGCCGCGCAGTTGGACGGAACCCAAAGCCAATTTATTTCAAAGCGTTCTTCTTAACCACACAGCCATGCTACAAACAAAATGATTGAACTATTGACTATTGTTATATGCGCTTTGAAGGCGGTGAGCTGGCAGAATCGTTAGCACGCCGGGCGAAATGCTTAGCGGTATTTCGTCTGCCGTTACGTTCTGAGTTCGAATTCCGCCGAAGTCGACTTTGCCTGTCATCCTTTCGGGGTCGATAAATTAAGTACCAGTTGTGCGCTGGGGTCGATGTAATCGACTTGATCCCTTTGTTTGTCCCCTTGTGGGTAATAAAGAAATATATTATATGCGCTTTGTAAGAAATGCATACGTTTAGAAATTTGAAATGATGCAAGGGACATAACTACGTAACAAAACTTTAGAGTTATCTCCCTTGCAATTTTACGTTTTTTTTTTTCAACTTTGTATAGTGTCTTTTTACTGTTTTGCACATGAAATAAGTGCAGGGAGTTCAATGGATCGAACTCACCCCGTAAATTATTAACCAACATCATTTATTTAATCTCTTCTGTTGAAATGGTTGCGAGGAACATCGTGATTCTATGAATACCGATTGCAATGGAACATACAGCATTTGTCAAACGTTAATGCCTTTCGCTCCATGCACACACACACACACGTGTATATATTCTTCATCTTTTAATTGTTTCAGTCAATTGACTGTATCTATACTTGCATATATGTTTGTGTGTGTGCGTACGCGTGTATGTATGTATGTATGTATCCATACATACATACATACGTCTTTTGCCTTTCTTCTTTTAGTTGTTTCGGTTACTAGACTGGGACCATGCTGGAGCAACATCTCAAAGAAGTGGGCACAACTGCAAAACAAGCTGGAAAAAGTTGTACTCAAACACCAAAGATTGATATATATGTATGTGTGTATATATATATATATATATATATATATTATATATATATTTTAAAGCTAAAAGAAAAAATCTTCACAAGCTGTTACACAAAATTTCACGTGACCGTTCGTCAGAAAGTTGTATATATATGTGTGTGTATACATATATATATAAAATTTCTGCTTTTCTCTTTTTCACCTCTTTTGTTTTGTCTCTGTTTCATTCTCGCTCCTTGAAGAGATTACAGCCGTTTTACATTTTCCTTCGTGTGATAAATTCAGAGTAGAATAAATTATGTTTACATGTCTGCACTAATATGCATGCTACACATTATACGATACAATTGTACGTTTAGAAATCAATACAGATAAAGAAAGCCAGCTCATCAGATCACCAGAACATCATGGTTACACCCACGATTCAACACTGGAATTATTATTACATGTAAGCCTAAGGATGGCAAGTGGTTCAATAAATGTATTCACGTCTCATGGCTGGCTCCTGACTTTTTGTGGTATATAAATATATATTTATATACGAGGTATGATCAATAAGTGTCTGGACTGTTGCCATAATAATGAAGCTAAAGTACAGAGTGACAGATTGACCTTGAAGTCTGCTGCGCATGCGCACCAAATTTTAACATTCTAGCTCACTTTCGCTGTTTACAGCAGTGCATGGAAGGCACATGTATAGCGTGTGATCGTCGTATTGACCATGACAGAAAAAGTTGTCGTGGTGATACCTGCTCAGAGGTCTACACAAAGTTACAGAAAGCGTATGGAGAGGAGTGTATGAGCCGCACACAAGTGTACGAGTGGTTCAGACGTTTCCAAGATGGCCAAAAAAAAAATGTCGATAGTGATGAACGTTCTGGGAGACCAGTAACCAACAGAACTGAGAAAAACATCGCAGATGTGCGTGCAGCTGCGAGGGGAAATCGTCTAATCAGCATCCGCGAGTTATCAGAGGATGTTCATATTAGTTACGGTTCAGTTCAGTCCATTATCACTAAAGATTTGGGTGTGAGACATGTGCCTACCAAGTTTGTGGCAAAACTGCTTCCAGCTAAACGAAAAGACATTCGGGTTTCAGTTGCACAAGATCTCTTTGATTGTATCGAGAACGATGAAACGTTTTTGAAAACTTTGCGTAGGCCTCTGAGCAGGTATCGCCAAACTTTTGGCAAAATTTGATGCAGATTCTCTGCTCAACTTTTTCTGTCGTGGTCAATGCGACGATTGCACGCTATACCACGTCCCTTCCAAGCTCTGTAGTAAACTGCAGAAGTGAGCTAGAATATATAAATATATATATATCTTAACACTGTACATGTGATGATGTAATAATGCTGTTATTTTATATACTACGGTATGCTTCAAAATACTTCAAAGAAATGCAGAGAAGGGAAGAGAGAGTGAGTGAGAGAGAGAGAGGTAGTTGTTTTTTTTATTGCCCTCAGGGGGCTAAACATAGAGGGGACAAACAAAGGGATGGATTAAATCGATGCCAGTGCGTAACTGGTACTTAATTTATCGACCCCGAAAGGATGAAAGGCAAAGTCGACCTCGGCGGAATTTGAACTCAGAACATAAAGACAAGACGAAATACTGCTAAGCATTTCGCCCGGCGTGCTAACGTTTTTGCCAGCTCGTCGCCTTGTACCTTATAGAGAGAGGTTGTGGTTTGGAAGTATTATGTAGATAAATGTCAGCAAAGGGAGGTAATACCCTCGATTCCAGTATTGTCGTCGTCCCGTTTACACAAGGGTTTACGTAATAATTCTATTATTGACACACGTTATGATAGCCTGAAAGGAAATCTTTGCCAACTTAATGCTTACACATGGAAACAGTGAATCCGTGTGTTGCTGAAGCATTTGACAAAATCATTAAAGAGTTGTTAGGCCGGGATTGTCAAAGGATTTTTTTTTTATCAACTTTCTTCTGTGACATTAATCTCCTTCAGTGTTTAGCTATTAATTTAGATCTTGTCACAATCAACCAGTGAGACTGACTGCACGTTTTCAACCACAGATTAATAGCAAATAAATGTCCTTGTATATTAGGGAGTCAAAATCCCCATCTGTCTGTATCAACATTTTTTTTGCTGTCAAATTTTTTAAAAAATCATTAAAACCCACCTTCTGCAGAACCAAACTCCTCCTCCTCGTCGTTTAACGTCCGTTTTCCATGCTGGTATGGGTTGGACGGTTTGACTGAGGTCTGGAGAGTCAGCAGCTGCACCACAAACTTTATTTTATAGGCCTACAGTATTCATAACATTTCAGGAGGTGCAGCCTCCTGGCATCCCAGACCCCGGTCGAACCGTCCAACCCATGCTTGCATGGAAAACGGACGTTAAACGATGATGATGATGCAATATTTTTATATTTCCAGACTTTTTATATCCGTTTTTGACCCCCATGCTTGCATGCAAAGGGCGTTTTTTTTTGTTTTATATATATTATTATTGACCTATTTACTATTTTTATTTTTTAACCTCCTACCAACTTGTCCAAGTCAGCCAAGATGCCAAAGTGTTGAATCTGATTTCTTATGCAATCTCTTAAAATTTTCTTTTGTAATCTTTACTTATTGTAATAAAAAAAAAAAAAAAATTCAATGTAAATTGGATTAATAAATTTATTTATTCTTTTACTTGTTTCAGTCATTTGACTGCAGCCATGCTGGAACAGCGCCTTTAGTTGAGCAAACTGACCCCAGGACTTATTCTATCGATCTCTTTTGCTGAATTGCTAAGTTACAGGGACATAAACACACCAGCATTGGTTGTCAAGCAATGTTGGGGGGATAAACACAGACACACAAACATATACACACATACATATATATATATATATATACACGATGGGCTTCTTTCAGTTTCTGTCTACCGAATCCACTCACAAGGTTTTGGTCGGCCTGAGGCTATAACAGGAGACACTTATTATTTATTATTTGTAACTCCGCTTTCAATGCTGGGCTTGGTCTGAGCATTTTGATGGGATCCAATGGGTTAGAGGACGTTTTTCCTAATGCCAACCATATTTCTAGCACTTGTGAGGTGTCTTGTAACTTACAAGACGAAAGAGATCCCATGATCAGGAGGAGAAATATGAGATACAGTAGCTGTATTATGGGAGGTGTTAGGAATTTAATGGATGATGGGTGGAGTAGAGACAGGTTTGTTATGGAGGAGATTCATAGCTACCTCACATTTTATATGGCTAGATTGGAGTGGCTGGAAGGATGCCAAAAAAGTGGTAAATATGGGGGGAATAGCTGTTAGGACAAACCCTTAAGGTGATAGGTGCCAGAAGGTGAATAGGAAGGAGTATGGAGACAGGGGAATGAGGAGGGGTGGGGTAAGACTGTGAGAGAGAGAGTAAGGTATGGATAGAAACGTGGTGTGGAGGCAGTCGGATGTATATAGAAGGTGGATGTGATGAATGAGCAAGGGTGGAGGTGACTGATGACAAATATGAGTGGTGGGGATGATAATGATGGATGTCTATTAGCTGGAAATAGAAAAGAGGAGAAGGTGTTGTGGTTGACAATATAAAAACCAATGATTTGGTTTGGGATAAAGTAACAAGTTTTACTTTCAATACTTACAACAGCAGGAAAATATAGTAGATAGGAGAGTGATGAAGGGATGAATGGTAAAAAAACAAAAGATGGGGGTTAAAGGTGTCACAAGTAGAGGGAGGGTGAGAAACAGTTACGAAGAAGGGTGTGGGCAGTTAAATGGTAAGAACAAAAAATGGAAAGTGACTCAGGGGTGGAACCCATTTGTCTGGGTGGGAGAAGCAGCATTCATAGAGCTAGTTGTGTGCATACAAATTGTCAATTAAAAACCTCAATCACACTGTGCTGGCATAGCTGGGTGGGGCTTATCAAGTATTGTGTATAAGCAATATTTAAGAAAAAGTGGAAGTGGATTGGTAGCACAATTAGAAAAGACACACCAAATGTAGCGAAAAGTGCTTTACAGTGGAAACCGGATGGATATAGAAGGAGAGGTAGACCTAAAAACTCGTGGTGGAGATCAACACAAAAAGAACTAGAGAAAGGGGGACATTCATGGCAGAGTATAAGTACAGAAGCCAAAAATTATGCGACAAGGAATTCAACTATAAGTGGCCTATACTCCGCGTTGGAGGGTTAAAGGCATAAAGTGGAAAAAGTGGAAGTATAAGCAAGCATCTCCTCTGTGATGTTTACCATCCTGAGATCAATCCTCAATGCCTCAGCTTGTCTTTCTGAGTCTCCTTCTTCCTTATAAATTAATGTACAAAGTCATCCTATTGTTTATCTTTACTTCACTGCATGGTTATAACCTTCCAGGTGGTGCTATTAAGTTAGACATGGCTTTGGCCAATACTGGTCAAAACCTATGTAATTATTATAATACCTCATCGTTAGTATGAAACAATGTCAACAGAATACATAGCTGCAAAGTAAACATTTGGTGAAGATTAGTTTTGGAGGAATGAAACTTCCATGGGTAATGGTTGAGTCAGCACAGGTTAAGTTAGAAGTTACATACAGAATGATGACTGCAAAATAATTTAATAGTAAACTTTATTGAAAATTTTCATGAAATTCATGACATTTCCAAGGAGTGATAGGGTAAAAATTAAGGATACTTGGCTTCATCACAAAAATGAGAAAATATATACAATAGATATGTCCAACCCACATCTGCATATAGGATGGGCATTAAAACATTGATAAGCAGGCTTCACACATTTTTCTGCCAAATTTCCATATATATATAGTTGAATGTCACATGGACACAAACAAATTAACATTTATACAAGGGAGTGCTGAAAAGTTCCTGGTTTTGGGTAAAAGAAAATACAAGAAGATCAGTTAATTATGATTTTATTCAACATATTCCCCTCTCAGATTCACACACTTATTGCAGCGATCTTTCAGTTTTTTTTGAGCCCTGTAAAAGAACTCAGAAGGGTAGGCCTTCAACCAGGCCTTTTGTGATACCCTTAAAGCCGTTAACTTTTTGGCACTCCCTCGTATTAACAATCAAGTCATGAAGGAATCATATTATAAATAAAAGAAATGATAAAATTAGATATTTTTTTACCAACAATAGAATTACTCTCTTATTGATATTGATATATATATATATATATATATATAAAATACAAAATGGGACAAGAACGCAAAACATCCAAATAGACGATACAAAAAACACAGACGGGTCATTCGAAGCCTTTAATCTTCAGTCAAGAACCGGATCATCCTCGCAATTTTGGCTGATTAATCTTGAGATTGCTCCAATCTGGCCAGCCCCAAGGAAAAACTAAGCTAAGAGCATTAGATTCCTTGCAAAAAGGATCGAATGTATACGAAACAAGGACAGAAAAACAGACGATGTTACACGAATATAAATACAAAAAAAAAAATAATACGAATATAAATACGACATATATATATATAGAATAAAATTTAAACCACAACATAAATGAAACATATGTATATCCTATGTGATATGATAAAACATTTCATGCTATGATCCAAGTATACTTTTATAATTGTAGAGCGATGTTGCCACTGATCTCTGCGAATACATTTCTCATGAATTTACCAACAATGTGAAATCACAATTGACTTTCTTCCTTCAACATATCTGTTTGATGGAATATGGATGAGTATTGAGGAAAAACTTTATCAAATGCATCAGAGTGCTAAGTTATTTCACCAATGACAATATACTTGGGTTCTTTAAAACATAGTGTTGTCAGGTTGTTATCACACTATCTTCTTTCATGCCTAAAGACATTTAGGGTTATATATGATATTTTTCTTATAAAATGAATTTTGATGTCTATGGTGAATACAGTGCAGGAGTGTGTAATAGTTTTTGCTGATGAAATTAATTTTTTTTCCTTTCATCTCCAACAAGAAAATGAAAAAAGAATTTATTCCTGTAATATTAGGAATGAAAAAGCATTTTAAGTTATTACATTGGTTTATTCTCCTCCCAACATCAATGATTCAATACTGACATTCATAAACACTTTCTTATGTCAACTACACTTACTGTACATTGAGAATATTACTAGTTTATACCACAGGAAAGAACTAATATTCATAAAATTATTAGTTATACTGAGAAGAAAAAGGGAAATTAATTTGCTTGATAAAAACTGAGTTTTGACATAGATACAGTTAATACATGCCTAGCTAAGTTGCCTTTGATTTCATCTTGAGCAAATGTACTTGTGTCTAGTTAAGATATATCCACAAGAGAGTATTTTGCCACAGACATCACAGAGATGTGCTTGGTCTCCTGTATGAACATAATAATCCTGTGCAGGTGGCACATAAAAAACACCATTTTCGAGTGTGGCTGTTGCCAGTACCACCAGACAGGCCCTCGTGCCGGTGGCACGTTAAAATCACCCACTACACTCTCGGAGTGGTTGGCATTAGGAAGGGCATCCAGCTGTAGAAACTCTGCCAGATCAAGACTGGAGCCTGGCGTAGCCATCTGGTTCGCCAGTCCTCAGTCAAATCGTCCAACCCATGCTAAGCATGGAAAGCAGATGTTAAACGATGATGATGATGACAATGACACATCTTCTAACCTGTATGAATACGTATGTGATGACTTAATTTACTTTTGTCTGAGAATGACTTACCACAAATACTACAGTTATGAGGTTTTTCACCTGTGTGAATAAGTTTGTGTCTGGTTAAATGACTTCCACAAGAGAATGATTTACCACAGATATTGCAATGGTAGGGTTTCTCTCCTGTGTGAATACGTTTGTGAATAGCAGCCTCACTACTTCCTGAGAAGGATTTACCACAGATATCACAGTGATATGGTTTCTCTCCTGTATGAATACGTTTGTGAATCGTTAATTCACTATTTCCAGCGAACAATCTACCACAGATATCACAATGATATGGTTTCTCACCAGTATGAATACGTTTGTGCTTAGTTAGGACACTTCCAGAAGAGAATGCTTTATTACAAATCTCACAGTGGTATGGCCTCTCTCCTGTATGAATCCGTTTGTGAACAGTTACTTCGCTGCTTCCAGAGAAAGATTTGCCACAGATATTGCAGTGGTAGGGTTTCTCACCTGTATGAACACGTATATGATTAGTCAACTTATCTCCATCAGAGAAAGATTTACCACAAATATCACAGTGATATGGTTTCTCTCCTGTATGCATACGTTTGTGTCTGGTTATGTGATTTCTTTGAGAGAATGATTTGCCACAAATATCACAGTGATACGGCTTTTCTCCGGTATGAACACGTTTGTGTACAGTTAAATCACTACTCCCAGAGAATGATTTACCACAAATATCACATGGATACGGCTTCTCCCCTGTATGAATACGTTTGTGTGAAGTTAATTGTCCATTATCAGAGAACGATTTACCACAGATATCACAGTGATATGGCTTCTCACCCGTGTGAATACGTTTGTGTTTAGTTAAATGGTGATTTAGAGAGAATGATTTGCTACAGACATCGCAGTTATAGGGTTTCAATCCTCTGTGAATACGTTCATGCACAGTCAGGTTACTTTTAACAGAATATGACTTTTGACAAACGTTGCACTGGTAAGGCCTTTCTCCTGTATGAATGCGTCCATGCCTGGTTAAGCTACCTTTCCCAGAGAATGCTTTACCACATATATCACAGTAATACGGTTTCTCTCCTGTATGGATACGCTGGTGTCTAGTTAAGCTACTTTTCCCAGAGAATGATTTACCACAAATTTCACAGTGATTTAGTTTTTCATTTGTCTGAATGCATTTATGAGAAGTCAAGTAACTACTCTTAGGGAATGATTTACTACAAATATCACAGCAATATGGTTCCATTTTATATGAATTTGTCTAGATAAGGTATCTACAAATATCACAACAATAAAGTTTATCTCCTCTATGAATATGTTTCAGTCTAGTTAAACGATTTTTTGAAGGAATGATTTATCACATGCAATGGTTTCTCTCCTGTATCAACATATTTGTGTATAACCTGGCGTTAGGAAGGGCATCCAGCTGTAGAAACTCTGCCAGATCAAGACTGAGGCCTGTTGCAGCCATCTGGTTCGCCAGCCCTCAGTCAAAATCGTCCAACCCATGCTAGCATGGAAAGCGGACGTTAAACGATGATGATGATGAAGTTTGCAGTTCCAGATAAAGATTTACGCCGGATATAGGTTCGGTTCTGTATGAAGAGCTGCCGTTTTTTTCTTTTTTCTTTGAAAGAAAAACTTTTTACAGATACCACAGTATATCTTCAGTGAAACTCAATCCATTAAGTTTCTCACATAATTTCCGTTATTTTATTCCCTCACCACAAAACAAGGATATCTGTCTTGGTCTGGTTTCCATGTATTCCTATGTTGATGGGAAAATATCTACTGTTATCAATACAGCAGTGATAATTACAAATATCTGAAGATTGTCGCAAAACTATTTTTGAAGTTTCCCGGTTCCAGTCGTTTGCGATTCAACCGGAATTTAACTCGAAGACAAGACATTAAAAACCAACGCACAAAAAAAACGAAACACACAAAGAATATGGAAGTTGTGTTCCTCTTCGATTGTTTACTAAACTTTTCATGTATAGACAATGCCTCTGTTAACAATAGCTGATATTTACTTCATAGAATCTCAATTTAAGTTCATTTTTGGAATTGAAGTAAAATTTTCAGAATTCCGAAGCAGCAAACAGAAGGTGCATTTGAATTGTTAATAAAATTCTCATATTCTTCTCGCAGCATAAGAACAGAAACTAAGTTCCCAATATTGTTGGTCGCCGAGAATTACTAAACGACTGGAATGGTTCGCATAAATAATTCCTTTATTTACACACATTATAACAGTCTTGAATCAATTCTTTGTCAACTTACCGTTTACACATGGAAACAGTGAATCAGAGCGTGGCTGAAGCTTTCAACCAAACAACCCAAATAAACAAATAACAAAAGAGTTGCTAGGGTTGCGATTGTCAAAGGAAATTTATCAGCGATTTAGTGTTTATCTATCGGCTTCTATTTATAGCCATCATTTCGTATATTGTCACAATCAACCAGTGAAGCTAGCTGCATGTCTACAGCCACAGATTGCATAGCAAACACATATACGTGTATAAACACTATATATATATATATATATATAGCAGTTTGGGTAAGTATATCCTGCTATAGCACCGGGCCGGCCAAAGCTTTGGGAGTGGATTCGGTACACAGAAACTGAAAAGAATCCTGTCGTGTCTATGTGTGTGTATGTGCGCGCGCGTGAGTGTGTATATATGTATGTATGTATGTATATATATATATATATATATATATATATATTATATATATATATATATATTATATATATATATATATATATATATATTTACGTGTGTGTGTGTGTGTGTGTGTGTGCTCTCTCCCGCACGCTTTCTCTTAACTTAGCGGTTCGGCAAAAGAGACTGATAGAATAAGTACCAGGCTTAAAAAAAAGGAATGGGTCGTTTCATTCGACTAAAAACTCTTCAAGGCGGTACTCCAACATGGCCTCAGTTATATGACTGAAACAAGTAAAAAATAAAAGTTAACACACACACACACACACACATACAGCCGTGGCTGTGTGGTAAGACGCTTGCTTCCCAATCACATGGTTCCGGGTTCAATCCCACTGTGTGGCACTTTGAGCAAGTGTCTTCTACTATAGCCTCAGGCCAACCAAAGCCTTTGGTAGACGAAACTGAAAGACGTTCGTCGTATATTTGCATAATATCTTGCTCACACGTGACTACAGGCCATTTCTCTCTCTCTCCCTCTCCTGTTTTTTTTTCTGGACGGGACGGCCATCGAGCTGGATGTCGTTTCTGTCGCCCCCTGACATTTTCCCCCTTCCACTATTTACTTCTCTTCTTTTTATTCTATTTCGTTCAGGAATTTCTGCCAGGCGTCACCCATTACAATTCTTCTTGTACTAACAACTCTTAATGTTTGTCTTCGTCGATTGTTTACTTTGTCCGTCCACTCTGTTGTTGTTTGTTTGTTCAAAGTCCTAGCTCTCAGCAAATTTTATATTAAAAAAATTTCTGGATGCTGCTGTCTTACGAAATTTTCCTGTCTTGTTGTTAAAAGCGCGAAATAAGGAGTAGTAAAGCGGTCGACAACTGATGAACAAGTCATCTTCTTTTGGTATTTTGTCCTGTACTTGTCTTTCGTCCGTTTGCGTATTTTTCACTCGTTGGTAACGTCCTTTAAATAATATATATATATATATATACAAAATGAGAAAATGGAGAAACATACCTAAATCAATCATCAACCATCAGATAATACCCAATCAATACTTTATTAAACCATTACACAACAGCAATGATATTATACATTAATATAGTACAAATATAACAAGACATAGAAATAGAAATAGAAAATACATTTACATTGTAGCTGACAGCTGTTTCAGCCGTGAAGACAGGTATGTCCCATTTAACCTATTAGCCATATAAAGCAGGTATAAATGAGACATTAACAAGAATGTCTCACGGCCTCTTCAGAGAATTTAATGTAAGTATGAAAAAAATTTACATATAAATATAAATATGTGTGCATACACACTCATATATATATATATATATATATATATATATTATATATATATATATTATATATATATATATATATATATATATATATATATAATATAAAAAGTATAGGAAAACTTGTAGGTGTAGACGATCCTTAATTCATAATCCAGGTTGGTACAAATCCAATATAAATTCTATAAATTGTTTCAGAGTCTAATTAATTCCAAAGACAAAAACGGAAAACTCTTCTTGAAATAAAAACTAGATTCTTTGTCGGGAATTACATATTGGTAAGAATAATTACGACCAACCAAAATAGAAAAAGATCTTTTATTGCTCAAACAGGAACGAACAATGGTTTTGTGGGTCATAATTATTCATACCAATATGTAATTTCTGACACAGAATCTAATTTTTATTTCAAGAATTTTTCGTTTTTGTCTTTGGGATTAATTACACTTTGTGATTAATTAAAACTCCCCCATTTGCTGATCGAGAACGACGGATACCAATATTTCGCAGCTTTCTGGGGGTTTTTTGCAGCTTATCGGTATCATATACTCGAGGCATCTTATTGATTTTTTTCCATCATCTGTTCCCAGTCTTCAAGATCTACAGACCACGCTAGCAGGAAGTGTTAAGAATCTCTTGACCAAAACAGCCCACTTTTGGAACCTGACCATGTCCGCGTATAAACTTACATAGTCTTATGGAGGACACTCAAATCTCAGACTTGAAACATGAACCAGATAACATAAATTGAAATATCATTGGTCTCAGTTAAGTGAAAAGAAAGAGTGAAGTGCAAACTCATTCTAAAAAGTGATCACGTTTTTCTCTGGTAAAGTAAAGGGGATAAAAACGAAGGAGGCGCGGGATTTTTGATAAATAAGAATATTGCTGAGAATGCTATCAACTGCAGCGCATTAAATGAGTGGATAAGCAAAATGACCGTAAAACTGAATAAAAATTACGAAACTAACATTATCCAAGTATATGCACCTACTTGTGGCTATGACGTTAAAGAGATTGAAATATTTTCCAGGAAGCCTGGCGGTGTCATAAAAGAAGAGAAAGTGAACAATACTTAAGTGATAAAGGATTTTAACGCAAAGATGGGCATTAAGAATAGAAAAAGTGAAACTCTTACCGGAAAATATGGAACAAAAAATGAAAAATGAGAAAGACTAATTGAATTCGCATAGCACAAATAAATGAGAATAGAAAATACCTTTTTGCTAAAAGAAGTGCCAGAAAATAGACAAAGAAAAGCTTCGGAGACAGAACAAGAAGTGGAATTGATTTCATACCCTCATTTAGTCCAGATGTAGTTCAGGGAGTGGCAGCTACAAATAACGTGAACATTGGAAGTGACCAGAGACTTGTCAAATGCAAAATACAAATAAATACAACAAAAGAAAGGAACAAGAAGCTTAGAAAATCACAGAGAATTTGCCTCAGAATACCAGTTAGCCCTGATAAATAGATTTTATATACTTTGGAACCAGATATACAGTGGCAATACTGAGGAGATAACAAATATTATTTCTAAGACAATAAAACAAAAACACAGCAAAGGAAGCTAGATCTATCAGTAAAAAGGCAAAAGACCAAACGTTACCAAAAGACATTATTAATCTCATGAATATCCGAAGAACAATGAAACAAGACTCATTTACACAACGCATTGAATATAGTGAATTGTTTAAAAGAATAAGGAAAAAAAAACTGAGACAAAATGAAAGAACGTCAAATATGGAGATGATCAAGGAAACGGTTGAAAATAACAAAAGTTAAAACGAAAAAGAAAAAAACAAATTAAGAAAAGACTAATTGTGGGATGTAATATAGTCATTAACCTAAATAACAAAAATGGAAAACAACTTACAGGAAGAATATTAGAAAGAATAAAAGAATTCTATGAAAACCTATAACAATCAAGCAAAGAAGTTTCTCGAAAAGTAAATTCAAAGGAAAGGGTCCCAGACATTTTGGAGGCAGAAGTTAGAAATGCTATGAAGGAAATGAAAAGAAATATAAACCTGCAGGTCCGGATGGGATTGAGACAGACATAATAATAAAAGTGGTTGGACCAAGCACAGAGAGAAGGAATTGGCTAAACTGTATACAAAATGCTTCCATGAACATAGGATAGCGGATGTGTAGAAAGATTTCTAACTGACTCTTCTTCATGAATAAATGGATGGCAAAGATCTAAAGAAATACAGACCAATCAGTCTGCTATCACACATCTACAAGATCTTCTCAAAAATCAATTCAGGAAGAATTGAGAGAAAGTTGAATGAGGACATTGCAACGAAACAGGCAGGCTTCAGGAAAAACATCATAACAGATATGAATAGATTGTAGTGACTCCATCTTGGAAATCTCCAGCACGCATGCGCAGAGTTGGAGTCTTCCGGGAGGCCTGCCAGAAGTTCCCTCATGTGCATGCGCAGAAAACTAGCAGCAGCGAAATTCCCTCGTTATCGTTCGCTTGAACGCCGGCAGCTGAACGAGACAGTCGCGTTTTGTCAGCTCTCTCAAGCTGCTACCTTGAATGGACAGGATTTGGCTCACTCCACTTGACTACTGCGACAAGCTCCAAGGCTGCCGATTCGCCCAGAAAGAAGAATGTATATACTCTTTTACTCTTTTACTTATTTCAGTCATTTGACTGCGGCCATGCTGGACCACCGCCTTTAGTCGAGCAAATCGACCCCGGGACTTATACTTTGTAAGCCCAGTACTTATTCTATCGGCCTCTTTTGCCGAACCGCTAAGTGACGGGGACGTATAGACACCAGCATCGGTTGTCAAGCAATGCTAGGGGGACAAAAACAGAAACACACACACACACACATACATATATATATATACATATATACGACAGACTTCTTTCAGTTTCCGTCTACCAAATCCACTCACAAGGCATTGGTCGGCCCGGGGCTATAGCAGAAGACACTTGCCCAAGATGCCACGCAGTGGGACTGAACCCGGAACCATGTGGCTGGTTAGCAAGCTACTTACCACACAGCCACTCCTGCGCAAATCAAGAAATAAATATCTATACTGTTGAAGTTAATCGGAAGTCTTGACTCTTTCCTTCGATTAATATTTAATGTAAAGGATGCAAGCTGCACCCATCAAGTGCGGGGACCTCCCATCCTGTTACAAGATGCTATAAATCAACTGACGAGAAAATGCCAAACTTACAACATACCATCATGCTTCACATTTGTTGATACTGAAAAAGGCTTTTGATTCCGTGGAAATTGATGGTATGCTAAGAGCACTGGAAGAAAGGGTATCGAAGGAGACCACAGCGGCTATAAACAAGAAGGCGAGTGATTCAAAACAGGTGAAAGGGTCAGACGAAGAGACACCATATCACCCAAATTTTTCACACCTGTGTTAGAAACAGTTTTTAAAACCCGAATTGGTCAGATAAAGGAAGAGATATAAACGGATGCATGCTAAATCATCAAATTCGTTTCCAGCAGAATTAAAGAATCAACAGAAATACTCAATGAAGTAAGAGACGAAGGAAAAAAAAAAAAAAAGAGTGAAATCAGAATTAATATTAGTTAAGCGATAAAACCATAACCAGGCCGACAACATGAAGAAAAAGACGACGAAGTAGAATACGAGAGAGGATCTTGTCGGTGTCATCCAGATGAGAAATTCCCCAGCTGTTGCCGTATTATTCACAGTCTCCCTTACGCTTGTAGATTGGGGCAGTATTCAGGTGTTTCCACCTGTCAGGTATAGTCTTCTCCTACCAACAGAGGAGAAATAAAGAGTGAAGATGGATATGAGATGAAGCCCACCATACTTGTAGATCTCACCTGTGTCCCATCATCACCGGCAGACTTCTTGTTTTTGAGGCCACTGATGGCACGTTGGACCTCATCAAGCGCTGGAGGATTGTCAAACTCTTTCAGGATACGAAAATCTGGAATCTCTTGGAATTTGTGGGGTCGGTGAAGGTTGGCTCGATTCAGATTCTCATGAACGGTGTACGAAATTCAATATGCTGACGATTCCGCTGCACCAACGCATATCTGCGCCTCTCTTCAAGACATGACGAACTCAATGCACAGTGCCTATTCTCGGTTCGGTCTCTTCGAGTGAATGACCGAAAAACTGAAGTTCCTCCAATCAGCCTTCCCTTATCCACCTCGTCCTCTGCCCGTCCTTTTTGACGATGCTCCTCTGCTGCAGGCAAACTCATTCTACTGTCTTGGAAGCACGATCTCTAACACTGCAACCCTAGGCGAGAAGATGCTCCGTCGGATCAACTTTCGGGAGACTCAGCGAACAAGTTTTTCAGAACAAGAACTTTAGAGCAAACAAAAATCTCATTTTTTTTTTTTTATCGAGGTGTCGGTGTATTCCCCTTCCTATAGGGGTCCGCGTGCTGGACCTTATTATGTCGGCACCACGTCAGCTCCCATGAAAAACAATATGCGCTGGAAGCGGAGGAGGAAGACTGTCTTGGATCAACGCTGTTATCATCTTTGATGGATCACCATAACCAAGTATGTGTGTGTATATATATATATATATATATATATATAAGGATAATATCGTTAATTTAAAATAAAATAACGATTTTATCAAGTGATCAGCGTGGAAAAAATAACCTTAAAAGGTAATAATTATTAAAATTATAACTTATGGTATCTACTAGATACCACCATGCTGAAAATAGCAGCCATGATCTGACTCTAAAACCACCTTAAGTGTTCATATAGCAACACGGAGAGAAGACAAAAAGACAAGATAAAACTAGTAAAAAATTGCTGGATAATTACTTTTACTAGTTTTATCTTGTCTTGTCTTCTCTCCGTGTTGCTATATGAACACTTAAGGTGGTTTTAGAGTCAGATCATGGCTATTATTTTCAGCATAGTGGTATCTCGTAGATACCCTAAGTTATAAATTTTAATTTATATGTATGTATGTATGTATGTATGTATGTATGTATGTATGTATGTATGTATGTATATATATATATATATATATATATATTATATATATATATATATATACAAATTAGTAAATAAATGGCACAACTAAGTACCGATATTTACTGGAAATAGCGAACGTAAAAATACGACGCTAATGTGTAGCTTCACCGCGTATGTATTAGCAAAATGCGTGTGTGCAACAAACTAGAGTAAAAAAACGTCTTACCTCCAGGGAGAACATCTGAAAGATGAAACACCCGGAAAAGGACAATGTGGGACCTGCAGGTTTCAGGTTTTACGAGATATGTCTCTCACCCATATTTTGTTTTACCTTCATCAGCCAAGCATATACCAAGACGAAATCTACGATGTTACCACATTAATACTATCACACTCGACTGAAATGCGGAACGCTAACAGTACGAGAAACGGTGAAGAAGTTTCAAAATATCAGTAATGCAATACAAAGTATCGCCTTCCAGTAAAAAGTAGCCCGTGAGGGGAAAAATACACAAATTAGTAAATAAATGGCACAACTAAGTACCGATATTTACTGGAAATAGCGAACGTAAAAATACGACGCTAATGTGTAGCTTCACTACGTATGTATTAGCAAAATGCGTGTGTGCAACAAACTAGAGTAAAAATAAGTCTTATATATATATATACACGGTGTAACAGGTAAATTGGGACCATTTAAATATTTTTATTATAATTTGTATAATTCTGAAAAGTCAAACACTGGGAGTTTTATGTTTCCGCCAATTTATTATGGAGTGTTTCGTACTTATTTTTAGTGCAATGTGACCGTCATTTGCTTTCTTCACCAGTCCAGTCCGTTTACGAAATGATGCGCATGCCTTAACTATTTCTTCCTGTTTTCATTTTACCGAATGCTCGCACGCTCGAAGCTTTCAGTGAAGACACAGTTGTGAGAAGTTGCGCTGGACATTGCTTCAGCTCGCCCCATAGCCAACAATCACACGGATTGAAGTCTGGTGCGCTAGAATGCCAGATATCTTTAGGGATAAACATGGGAAATTCTTTCTTCAAAAATTCTTGCACTTTTTTCGAAGAATGTACAGAGTCCTGTACAAATAAGACTCGACTTACATCATAATGCTTTCTAATCGAAGGCTATAAGACTTCTAAGAATTGGAGATACTCTGCTGTGTTGATTTTAAGAACTGCTTCAATAAAATAAGGAGGCATCAATTTCCCCTCATTTGCAAAAGCTCCAAAGACCTTAATGGAAGCCAAATGCTTGCTTTGTATAGCTAAGGGAACTTGGGAAGGGTCGTACACTTTCACTCGTGGGCTTTGACGGTTTGCAAGTTCATCTGCCATGAACTTCTTTTCATCCATGAAGATGCGGACGTCTCTACCACGATATTTTAAATAACTAAGAAGTTTGGGACAGCTTTCAGCCCGAATGGCTTTGGAGTGGGTAGGGTGTTACAGTGCCTTCTCAAGTATGATCTCATGGAGGTCTTGTCTCACAGCCCTAGGAATGGTCATTTTACTGATTCCTCAATCTCGAGCCAACTTTGCCATCGATTTTGATGGGTTCACCTCAATCAATCTTTTAAGTCCAATTAAGAAGTGAGGTTTGCATTTTCAGTTACTACGAGGACTGTGAGGCTTTCTCTGAACATCCTGACTTTTCTTTAAATTGGCCTCAACTCCAGAAACAGTAGATTTGGCATAGTTTGTTACTCTGACAAACTCCCCAGCACTTTTGCCAGAGTGGAATGATTCGGCAATTACACTTCTACAGTTTAATTCTTTATTTACATGCATAGTTTGTTCAATCTGAAACACAAAACAGTACAAGAGATTATTCCAGCTGGTAATGTTTACACTTTTTTAGACACCAACAAAATCTATGCAGTTAGATAAATACTCATTTGTTGTCCTAATTTACCAGTTACAACCTCTGTATATATATGTAAGTGTGTATGTGTGTGTGTGTGTGTGCGCGCGCGCGTGTGTGTGTATGCGTGCGTCTTTGGACCCTGCTTTTGACATCACATGATGAGTGTAAACGAGCATCATCATACAAGCGATGTTGTTGGTTTCGAGTCTCCTTTGAAAAACATGTCTGGCTATGGGAAAATATAACTTTACCAAGAAACAGGTGAGGGTTAACAATAGGAAGGGCATCCGATTGTACAAAATCTGCCACAGCAGATTCTTTCTGACCCACGCAAGCGTGAAAAAGTGGACGCTAAATGATGGAAAGAACGGAAAGCAAAGTTAACTTCAGTGGGATGTGAACTCAGAGCAGAGAGAGCCGGAACAAATACCACAAAGCCGGCATCGTCGCCTACGCCATATCTTTGCCAATCCGGCCCAAGTTTGCCAACTAGATTTTTCATTGAAAATATATTGCAAACAAAAACTTACAACGTATGTTAAAAGAAAATAAGAGTTCAGCAGCGGAAACGATTTTAATTCCACAACAATCAAGATTACAACTAGGAAAGACCAAGGGAAATAACTCCATACATGACTCTCAGAAAACCTCGAAAGCGTAAATTCCATATATCTTTGCCTTCTCTCTTAAGCGGGACTCGAGTTTTTTTTATTATTATTTTTAGAAATGTTTTCTCTTCAGGTTTGGTTACGCTCCCATGCATACAGTGATTGTTATTCTTCTTCTCCTCTCCTCCTCCTCCTCCTCCTCCTCAACAATTTACATCCTGTAAACATTTAGGTTTGTGATACTGCAGACTCCCTAGTCAGTCAATCTTGAACGCTTCCTTCAAGATATTCTTCTCATCCGTTTGTTCAATGTCTGTTGGTGCCATCATCGAGTTAAGGATGAAGTTTTGGAAAAGGGTATTTACAAATGAATGCAACCCATGTGAAAAAACCAAAGAGTACAATAAAAGCACATAATGTGGCAGTCCAAGGATGGGACGAATGTTACTGTTATTTAACCCCAGGATCTCCCCTGTTCGAAAATATAAGGACAGAATTTTTTGTGTCGTATTCAATATGCTGACAATTTGTACGTGTTGACCTACAAAAGGTTCAAGAGGAACATGAACAGCATCAATCTCATCAGTATGAGAGGGAATGTGAAGGCTATGGGCACAGCTCCTTCCTCCACACCTAGTAACTAACATATATACACACATCTGTATTTACACTTGCAAATATATATATATATATATATAAAGGGGTTTGTATGATTGTGTATAGAGGGATATATATATATATATATATATATATATATGGTTTCTTTTTAATGATAAGGACTCTTCTTCTTGAAAAGAAGGAGCTGCATGAATGTGGATAACAACAAGTGTTACTTGTTCATCTTAAGAAACGTGTCGTATATTTTACTGTTCCATTTATGGGTTGACTTTGTAAAGTGCCAGTGAATCAGACTTATTCGGTTATTTGAGAATCTTAGAGTTTGCAAAATGTCACTTACACATTTTACTAACATAACGAAACCCACTGGTACAAATGAGAACTGAGGATTGGGGTAGAAAAGCTGCAGGTTTTGAAGCAGTTCTCCATAAATATTCTCTGCCGTTCTGGTTTTTGAGGAGATGTTTTTATATCTGCAGGACAGCTGATCCTTTAGTTGGCAGATAATGTTTCTTTTCTGTCCCAAATAACCATTTGAGACATCATAGTTGCACTTGGCAGTAATTTTGAAGAGGACGTTCCCTTAGTATTCTTCGTGCCGATACATAAGTTCCTTATGTTGATACCTATGTATTCAACAACAGAGATACTGTAGCTGTAGATATTTATCCCAGAGCAGTGTGTCCTATAGATGCAACTGTATATTGTTTTAACAATAATATTTTGTTGTGATGACAGGTAGTTCTTTGATGTCAGTTTTAGGCAGTCGCTGATAACGTGTGTAATGTTCTCCTTAGAAATGTGACATAATTGACTTTTAAAAAATAGCATGCTGGTGGTGAACGAAAGCAGTGAAGTCCTTTTGGGTTAGGGTTAGGGTTATGAAGGTTCATTAAAACAACACTGTAACACAGCAAGACAGATGAGCCTCATCTATGCTACTCATGTTTGTAAGAACATTCAACGGATGGCATTACTCAAATTGAGTCACAGCCCTCATGTATGCATATATAGATATAACAGAGTAAGCACATAAATGTGAAACAAAGTGGAAGAAAATAGTACTCGAATACCAGAGGTAGAGTAATATGTTTCATTAATAAAGCTGCAAAAACGTCAGAAAAACTGCTACTCAGAATTTCACGTTCCAGTTCGTCAGACAGTTTTGGTTCTGTCCGACGAACGAGAACGTGAAACTCCGAGTAACAATTTTAGCGACATCTTTGCAGCTTTATTAATAAAGTACACACGCACACACATATATATCACAGATTTTCTTGCTCTCTCTCTCTCATACCAAGTGACTGTAGAGCTTTGATTTGTAACATGTAGGCACAAATAGTATTTGCTGAATTGTGTCAGTTACGAAGGAGTTGCTAAATTAGGTTTTACTCAGTGATGAACGAATGTAGAGGTTCTCAAACAGTCAAATACCAGCTGCCACCTCTAATTAGTGAACTTATTTCACTCCACAACTCTTTGTTAACGAGAAGACAAAACAGTGAAAGCCGTGTCCATATAATTTTTTTTATTTCTCTGCCATGGTGTAGAGCAAGTTTAAAACTAATTTTATTAAACATGGCGATATTTCTGCCCCCTTTTCAATCCATAAAGGCCTCCTCAATGTGAAGCATTAATTTAATGTATTGCTAGGTAGAATTGAGAACGAAATAGTTATTTATTTCGAATATAAACCAAAAAAACTTTCGTTTCATTTCACAACTCCGCACATAATGACGAAGCGACCTGAACATTCAAGGGAGGCAACTCTTTATTGTAATTATTTCCCTTCACCAATTTACCACGACTCGTTGTTGCGCAGAATTAACGTTTTAGCCACATCACATTATTAGCGTTCAACATTAACCCAAGCTTAAAGTATGCATTTAGAATGATCTGGGTAGGGATTTTAGTAACTTTTTAAATGATAACATTATTAGAATTTTAAAGAAATGTTTTATAATTTTGAAAAACATTTTGTATTTTGAAATTTCAAAGACAGCGTAATACTTGAATCTCAGCTATCATCTTCAACAGAAGACGGTTTTTTCCAAAAATGATTTTGAAAGTAACAACTTGTCAGAGAGACACACACTTATGGTGATATTATATTTGATAAGTGTAGAGTAATTATACAATGACTTCTTACTTAATAACTATGCCTACTATCTTTTAGGCAGTCCACTCTTATTTCTTATTTCTTTATTGCCCCCAAGGGGCTAAACACAGAGGGGGCAAACAAGGACAGACAAAATGGTTAAGTCGATTACATCGACCCCGAAAGGATGAAAGGCAAAGTCGACCTTGGCGGAATTTGAACTCAGAACGTAGCGGCAGACGAAATACCCATTTCTTTATTGCCCACAAGGGGCTAAATACAGAGGGGACAAACTAGGACAGACAAACGGATTAAGTCGATTACATCGACACCAGTGCGTAACTGGTACTTAATTTATCGAACCCGAAAGGATGAAAGGCAAAGTCGACCTCAGCGGAATTTGAACTCAGAACGTAACGGCAGACGAAATACGGCTACGCATTTCGCCCGGAGTGCTTAACGTTTCTGCCAGCTCGCCGCCTTTGAAGTATTAGGAAGGGTGTCCAGTCATGAAAACCATGCCAAAGTGGACAGTGGAGCTTGACGCAGTCCTCTAGCTTGTCAGCTCCTGTCAAACCACTACCGAACCCATACTAGCATAAAGACGGACGTTATATTATGATATTAATGATAACAATATACCTTCTGACGAGCTTTAGTGACGTCAATAAATCACTGGGAAACCACTTTGGTCTTTGAGAGCATAGCTTTATTTTGGGGAGCTCGACTGTCAATTAATTATTATAAAAATTTCCATCTTTGGAAGGAGGTTCTATTTGTTTCCCTAAAGGAAAGGAGTACAACTGATTGAAAGAGGGTAGTTTATTACACAGGGAAGATGGAAAGTAGATATGACTATTGTTTACAGGATAAATTATCTCTGTATAATTGCGCATAGCATTCGCAACACATTCTCTAAACTAAATTAGTTATTTTCATAGATTAGTCATCGAAAGAATGGCATTACCTGTGACTGTTTTCAAGAAGTCTGAGACAGGTCAAAGAAAAGAGGAAGTTGGTTATAGACTGGAAACCTGGCATGAATGTTTGCAGCAGTGGAGTTTAGTGAAGACAAGCAAAGGTGAGATGAGATGCTATTGATAAACCAAGCAGCTGAGAGATGTGATGGGAAACAACAAGATTTTAAAACTTCCATGTATGTTTAGCAAGAATATAATTCAAAATATATCATTGAATATAGTTGAAAATCGGTACCCTGTGAAGGTACCTGTTTGATAATGTTAAGCTTCCCCTCCTCCTCTTTCTATTTCCATTTCCTTCATCTCTATCTCTCTATGCAATTTCATGCTGATTTGCTGCCTCCATAAGTTATATACCGTGATACCTTGCAGTACGAGTTCAATTCGTTTCATGACTGAGCTCGTCTTACGATTTACTCGTTTTACAAATCAATTTTCCCCCATTGAAATTAACTAAAATAAAATTAATCCGTTCTAGCCCCACAAAACCACTCAAAAATAATTTTTTATAGATTTTAAAACGGAAAAAAGTATAGTTACAAGTAAAATGACAATTATGAAAAAGAGAATGCAAAAGAAATATGTAAACTGGTTTTATTAACTGAATTACCTTAAAGATGGGACAATTTGTGCGCTTGTACTGTAGATTTCCGCTTGTATTTCAAGACAAAAATTTGCATGAGACTCAGCTCGTATAGCAAATTACTCATACAATAGCGCACTCGTACTGAGAGGTTTTACTGTATACACACACACACATATATATATATATATACTTATTTATTTATTTATGCAGTCAAACATTATATAACTGCTCTATTTTTCAAACTGAGGGTGATTTTTTAAATTCTAACTTACAGACTCTTAACTGACTCTGCACATATGCATGTGTGTGTGTGTGTGCTTGTAAGGACATATATGCTTCAGTAATTTGTATGTATGTGTGTGTGTATACAAATATAGTTCACCACTGATCATTGTTGATAGATTAATCTCCATGTCTCAACTGCACTCTGCAAACAAGTCAGCTGTGACAGGCAGTGTTTAGTAGGGCATGTTCAAAGTGCTGTTTCAAGTGTCTCCTCTGTCTGGAATAATGAAAGATGGCAGGTTCAGTTTATTAGAGGTAGAGGACAATAGAGGACCAAGATATGCGGCACATTGCTGTATCTGAGAAGACTCACCCACCACAACAGAACTGAGACCTAAAACCAAGGTGCCATGTAAAAGGGCACTGTCTTTAGTTAAGAAAATCGACCCCAGAACTTATTCTTTGTAAGCCTAGTACTTATTCTATCGGTCTCTTTTGCTGAACAACTAAGTTATGGGGATGTAAATACACCACCATCGGTTGTCAAGTGACGGGGGGGGGGGGGGCAAACATAAACACACACATACATATATATGTATACATATATATGATGGGTTTCTTTCAGTTTCCGTCTACCAAATCCACTCACAGGGCTTTGGTCGGCCCAAGGCTATAGTAGAAGACACTTGCCTAAGGTACCATGCAGTGGGAGTGAACCTGGAACCATGTAGTTGGTAAGCAAGCTATTTACAACACCAATCCTGTGCCATTTTTTACATTCGATGGATATTTGTCCTTATCTTGTTTGTTGTTAACACGCTTCAGATGATATACCCTCCGGCCTTCATCAGGTATCTTGAGGAAATTTCGAACCTGGGTTCTCATTCCTAAGGTATTTTTTTATGTTATTATTATTATTATTATTATTTTTATTCAGGTCAGGTCACTGCCAGAAATCGAACTCGGAATCTTGGGGTTAGCAGCCAGCGCTCTTAACCACTCCACCATATGCCTGTGGGTCAGAGGCTGCACCAGGTTCCATAGTCTGTTTTGGCTTGATTTCGACAACCGGATGCCTTGCCTATCACCAACCACTCCACAGAATGTACTGGGTGCTCAGTTCTATTGTGGTGGGGGAGTCTTTTCAGATACAGCAATGTGCACTGCATTTCTAGGTCCTCTGTTGTCTCCTACTTCTAAGAGTGGTTAAGAGCGCAGGCTACTAACCCCAAGATTCCGAGTTCAATTCCAGGCAGTGACCTGAATAATAATAATAATAATAATAATAATAATAATATAAAGCAACACATGATAGAGTCGGCCAGTATTTACACTGAACAATATGTCGGCATTATAAAATCAAAACCGCTGACAAATGGTATAAACACCATCCTGAAGCTGTGACTGAGGGAGAAAATGTGTTGATTCTATGGGACTTCCCCGTACATACCGACAAAACTATAAAAGCTAATAAACCGGATATTATTATAAAAGATCAGACAAAAAGGATGTGTTTATTAATTGACATGAGTATTCCTTGCGATCACAATATAGCGGCGAAAGAATTTGACAAGATCAGTAAATATAAAGATTTGCTAATAGAAATTGAGAAAACGTGGCATCTCAAGGCGACTACAGTACCAGTGATTGTAGGATCTCTAGGAATAAAAAAGGTACTGAAACCTATTTGAAAATGATACCATGCTTACCATCCCTACAGGAGGTGCAAAAAATTGTGTTAACTGGAACGGCTCATGTACTGAGAAGAGCATTATCGCTGTGAAAACAACAGCCATTCATGAATATATTTATTTATTAAAATTTTAAAATACATATTTTACCTGTGAATTTGCATGTGTAATCTGGGAATGCATACAATGAGCTTCTCTGCCCTAGGTGTATGGAAAACTCGGCATGAAATGGAAGAAAATTTGAAGAAAGAAGGAAAAAAAATAATAGTAAAAATAATAATAATAACAACAACATGGAAAAATACCTTAGGAATGAGAACCCAGGTTCGAAATTTCCCCAAGACACCTGATGAAGGCTGGAGGGTATATCAGCTGAAACATTGTGTTGACAACAAACAAGATAAGGACAAATATCCGTCAAATGTAAAGAATGTAAATAATGTACATAATTCCTCATCTCTTAAATATAGAACTGTATTTTCTATAATGTTTGCCAAATTCATATCAGCCAATGATAAAACATAAACAATATCTTCCATTACATGTTGTCTGTAAATTACTTGGTTGCACAAACAAAACTCAAAACACACGCATGCATTACTTACTCACACAGACGAATACTTAAACACACACACACACAGAATGACAGAGTTTATTTATTGATTAGTTCAAAGCTAAAATTTGAGTTTCCAGAGGCGTTACACAAATGTTATGGAAACTCAAATTAATTTTATGAATACCAGTTGCTAGAGGCAACAGAACGAAGCTTTGCATTTTAATAAAATATATGAAAACTGATATCTTATAACTAAACTAAGCCAAGCCTCTATGTGGTTGCTTCACTTGTCAGAAATAGTAGCCCTATTACATCACTTTTAAGAAAGGGAAGGATACATTGGATAATGTAGTCTTACATGCACTTAGAATGTTGGGCTGGTCATGACTGGATTTCCATTTTATCATAAATCTGTTCAGGTTTACACTAAGGTCTAACAATAATTTAACACATGAAGGTGGTGAGCTTGTAGAAACGTTAGCATGCCGGGCGAAATGCTTAGCAGTAATTCGTCTGTCTTTACGTTCTCAGTTCAAATTCTGCCGAGGTCAACTTTGCCTTTCATCTTTTGGGGTCGATCTAATCGACTGGCTCCCTCCCCACACATTTCAGGCCTTGTGCCTAGAGTAGAAAAGAATATTTAGCTACAAAGGCGGTGAGCGAAATGCTTAGCAGTATTTTGTCGTCTTTATGTTCTGAGTTCAAATTCTGCTGAGGTCGACTTTGCCTTTCATCTTTTGGGGGGGTTGATAAATTAAGTACCAATTGCGTACTGGGGTTGATCTAATCGACTGGCCCCCTCCCCACAAATTTCAGGCCTTGTGCCTAGAGTAGAAAAGAATAATTTAACACAAGTTATGACAGGGAAACATTTGATCTGTTTCAGAAAATAAAAATATCACTAAAGAGAACAACAGAACTTCAGTAGTAACTTCAAAGTACCCGGGTGCGAATGATGGATGTTAAGGGGTGAAAGTAAAAAGAAGACAACAGATACTTTAATATAAAGTTTTTATGAAGAAAATTGTCATAAAGAGTACGAACATGAAACTTTTCCATCAGTTGTTAAATGACAGAAAACAAAGTAGTTTTGTCATGTGACACTACACGGTGATTCAAAAGTTTCCATACATGAAAAAAAATTTTTTTATAAGAGACAGTTTATTAGATCCCCTGATTTGACCCCTCTTGATTTCTATCTTTAGGGGCATTTGAAAGGCATGGTGTATTGCGGAAAGATAAAAGACATAAATCATTTGAAGAAATGCACCACCAACTCCTTTGCACAAGTATCACCAGATGTGCTGTTACGAGTTCACAATGAGTGGGGTAAATGTATTGCAATGTCTATTCAAAACAATCATCATCATCACCATCGTTTAACGTCCGCTTTCCATGCTAGCATGGGTTGGACGATTTTGACTGAGGGTTGGCAAACCAGACTCCAATCTTGATTTGGCAGAGTTTCTACAGCTGGATGACCTTCCTAACGCCAACCACTCCGAGAGTGTAGTGGGTGCTTTTTACGTGCCACCGGCACGGGGGCCAGTCAGGCGGTACTGGCAACGACCTCGCTCAAATCCTTTTACACATGCCACGAGCACAGGTGCCAGTAAGGCGACTTTGGTAACAATCACGCTCGAATGGTGCCCTTTTATCTGCCACTGGCACGGAAACCAGTTGGCTGCTCTGGCAACGATCACACTGGGATGGTGCTCTTGGCACCCTACTAGCACGGGCAAAAGTGCCAGTAAGGCGACGTTGGTAATGATCACGCTCGAATGGTGCCCTTTAAATGTCACTGGCACGGAAGCCGGTTAGCCGCTCTGTCAATGATCATGCTTGTATGGTGCTCTTTGCACCCTGCCAGCATGGACGCCAGTCATCAAACTTGATTTTGATTTTCCTTTTGATTGATTTGATTTGATTTCACTTGCCTCAGCAGGTCTTCACAAGCAGAGTTTTACAAGTGGGCTGGTTACGCCCCTGAGATTATGGTTTCATTTGGCTTGCCGGGTCTTCTCATGCATGGCATATTTCCAAAGGCTTCGGTCACTAGTCATTTCCTTGGTGAAGCCTAAAGTTCGAAGGTCGTGCTTCACCACTTCATCCCAGGTCTTCCTGGGTCTACCTCTTCCACAGGTTCCCTCAACCGCTAGGGTGTGGCACTTTTTCACACAGCTGTCCTCATCCATTCTCGCTACATGACCATACCAGTGCAGTCGTCTCTCTTGCACACCACATCTGATGCTTCTTAGGTCTAACTTTTCTCTCAAGGTACTTACACTCAGTCGAGTATGCACACTGATATTACACATCCATCGGATCATACTGGCTTCATTCCTTGCGAGCTTATGCATGTCCTCAGCAGTCACAGCCCATGTTTCACTGCCATGTAGCATGGCTGTTTGTACAGTCATACAGTCTACCTTCTACTCAGAGCGAGAGGCTCTTTGTTGCCAGCAGAGGTAAGAGCTCCCTGAACTTTGCCCAAGCTATTCTTATTCTAGCAGCTACACTTTCAGCGCACCCTCCTCCGCTACTGACTTGGTCCCCTAGGTAACGGAAGCTGGTCTCTGCGCATTTTCAGTGTTTATTGCTCCCGAGCATCTGCCACATACAAAAACTTTCTTCCCAGTTAGCCTCCCTTGGATATTACTGCACTTCTAATGTGTCCATAGCTTACACTGGGCACATCTTATACAGTTCCTATCTACACCTTTTTTACAGATTGAGCATGGCCATCTACCTGAAGGGATTTGTGGTTTGCCTGCCTTCCTACATATTAGGACTTTGGTTTTAGCTAGGTTGATTCTAAGGCCCTTCGATTCTAATCCTTGTCTCCATACTTGAAACTTTGCCTCCAGTTCTGATAGTGACTCAGCAATTAGAGCAAGGTCATCAGCATATAGGAGCTCCCAGTCTTGAATTCCTCCGTTATTGCCTGGAGGACTATGATAAATAGGAGGGGGCTGAGGATTGAACCTTGGTGGACTCTTACATCTATCCTGAATTTTTCACTGTACTCGTTGCCAACCCTCAGCTTACTTACAGCGTCCCTGTACATGGCTTGCACAGCTCTCACTAACCATTCATCTATCCCTAGTTTCCTCATTGACCACCAGATAAGGGATCGGGGGACCCTGTCAAAGGCTTCCTCCATGTTAACGAAAGCCAGGTATAGGGGCTTATCTTTGGCTAGGTATTTCTCCTGCAGCTGTCTTACCAGAAATATGGCATCAGTGGTGCTTTTCCCTGGCACGAAACCAAACTGCATCTCATCCAAGCTGACTCTCTTCCTAATCAGTTGGACTATGACTCTCTCCATAACCTTCATTACCTGATCCAACAGCTTGATACCTCAGTAATTATTTGTATCTAAAGCGTCACCTTTACCTTTGTAGCAGTTGATTATTATGCTGCTATACCAATCATTGGGTATGACTCCTTCGTGTATCACCTGGTTAACTGTACGGGTGACTAGGCTATAGCTGACACTGCCAGATATTTTAAGCATCTCTGCAGTAATTCCTGATGGGCCAGGGGCTTTCCCTGTCTTCATGCTTCTAATTGCCTTAACTACCAAGGAACTGTCAACTCGGATAGCTGGTCCCTCTGTTGGGTCGACATTCCGCAGACTCTCTTTATCCCATTCATTTTCTTTATTCAGCAACTTTTCATAGTGACGTCTCCAAACCTCTCGCTTTGCATCCTCATTCAGCGCAAATGAACCATCATCCATGCGAACACATTTCTCACCTACCACGTCACGATTCTCTCTCACACACTGTCTTGGAACACGAAATACCTCAAGTCCTTCGTCCTCACGGCGCAGAACATTGGCAAATTTTTTCTTATCTGCTTCCCCTCTAGCTAAATAAACCTGCCTCCTAGCAGTCTGATACACTTTCCTGCTACCACTGTTCTTCCAGTCCGTCCAAGCCTGTTTCTTTTGTCTAATAGCCCTGTCAACAACATTGTTCCACCACATTATTTTGGGTTGGGCGGGGACTTTGCACCATCCACAGAACTGGTCGGTGGCCCTTAGCAGGTTGTCCTGTAGGAACCATTGAAGTCGCTAGCCACAAAGAGAAGGTCCCTGTCATTTGTCAACGCAGTAGTCTGCAAGAGGGTGTCATAGAATCGGTCTTTCTGTCCATCGGGTAGCCCTGACTGAGGGCCATAGGCTGAGATAATGGTTGCTAACCCATGATGGAGCACTAATCTAATCTTAAGTATTCCGTTGCATACTCTGACTACCTCAATTACTTTATCTACCCATTTCTCCGCAAGAAGTATACCCACACCCCCAACCCCATCAGTGTTCCCTGCCCAGAAAATCTTGTTCCTGTGTTCTTTGCCTGTGAGGAACCTAGCAGAACCTCCTCTCCACCTTACTTCTTGGATACAGCACATATCAACACATCTACGTTCAAGCATTTCAACAATCTCACCAGACCTACCTTTCAGTGTGCCGATGTTGAGAGTGCCAACCCTGAGGATGTGGGAGGTATGGGCCCTAGAGACCCTGGGACGGGGGACAGTGGCGTCATGTACCTGAAAAGAAAGCTCGCATTTGGCACAATTCATAAGCAAACAATGATCTTAATAAGTTCAACCTGCTTACACTAAACTATCATGTTTTGCACTGTATGATCACTACCTTATATAATAGGGGCGGGGTTGGCGTGAGGCCTTTAGGTGTTCATGGGAGACAAGCAAAGGAGGACGACATAGGGACTTCCGGTACAGGTGGAGGGGTTGGGAGTGCGGGCGTACCGTGAACTGGCAAACATGGGCTAGGAATTAAGAGGCAGAAAGGCCGATAGATAGAGACGAACGACTGAATGAACGTGTGATAAATTTTCATGAGTGAAAGAATATGTTGCAAATTAAAGAGATGCGTGAGCTAGAGTTTAAGACGAAAAGGCAGAATAGTGAGAAAATAATAAGGGTCAATGGTCACCATATAGAAAGGCAGCGAGCAGGCAGAAACGTTAGCACACTGGGCGAAATGCTTAGCGGTATTTTGTCTGCCGTTATGTTCTGAGTTCAAATTCCACCGAGGTCGACTTTGCCTTTCATCCTTTCGGGGTCGATAAATAAAGTACCAGTTTCACACTGGGGTCGATGTAATTGACTTAATCCCTTTGTCTGTCTTTGTTTGTCCCCTCTACGTTTAGCCCCTTGTGGGTAGTAAAATAAATATATATATAAAAAAAAAACAATGGTAAATATATAGAGCCTGTTAAATAAAAAAAAAACTGTTCTTATAAAAAGATAAATTGTTCCTGTGTATGGCGATTTTTGAATCACTTAGTATAATTCAAGCAAAGAAGGTCACACATGAAGAAATCTCAGGTAAAAGAGACAGAGGAAAACCACGAAGAGGGAAACTGAGCAACACCAGAGAATGGCAGCTATGTACTTATGGTCTCCTCAATGACTAAATTTTGATTGATCAACATAAAAGATAATAATAGGAAATAATGCTTTATTATGTTCTAAAAAGAGTAAATAATTTCCATCTGGTTCTTCTAGAAGCTGTTCTGTACCATTATCTCTTCCGCTGGAATTTCCACCTGTACTGTGCTGCTCTTTTTTCAGTTTCTTTTGCAACTCTGGTCCGTTTTTCAGTCTTATTCTACATGAAAGAAAGAAATGAGATACAGGTTATTTCTTTAAAACAGTTAAACAAAATCAAAAGAACAGCAAAATTTATTCCCAAAATCCAATCAATGCAGTTTATGTTGAAGGCTGTTGTTTTCTGCAACCCATCAGCACCATCTTCTCTTCATTTCCAAACTAAGGTTACCATTCCATTGAACTCAGCCTCTCACAAGTCTTAATATTCTAACCAAATTTCCTTTAATAATATTTAAAAATCCGAAGGTAGCAAGCTGAGTGAAATGCTTAGCTGCATTATGGTTGTCTTTATTGTTGTTGTTGTTGTAGTCGTTTAACGTCCGCTTTCCATGCTGGCATGGGTTGGATGGTTTGACTGGAGACTAGCAAGCCAGGAGACCTCACCAGGCTCCAATCTGATCTGGCAATGTTTCTACAGCTGGATGTCCTTTCTCACACCAACCACTCTGAGAGTGTAGTGGGTACTTTTTATGGTCAGGTGGCACTGGCGTCAGTCACGTTCGGATGGTGCATTTTACATGCTACTGGCACAGGAGCCAGTTGTGGCATAGGGACAGCTGGCATTGACCATGTTTGGATGGTGCTTTTTATGTGCCCTCGGCATAGGGAGCCAGTCAGACGGCACAGGCAACAACCGACACATGAATGGTGCTTATTGTGTGCCACCAGCATCAGAGCCAGTCAGGCATATGATGCAAATATTCCAGCACCGGAAGATGGCAAGCTGGCAGAATTGTCAGCACACAAGGCAAAATACTGTATGGAATTTCCTCCGTCTTAATGTTCTGAGATCAAATTCTTCTGAGGTGGACTTTGCCTTTTATATTTTAGAGGTCGATTAAATAAGTGTTGGGATCGATGTAATAGACTTACCCACTGCCCAGAAATTGAAATGGATATCTTTTGTGGCAGGGGGAGGAGGGAGGGAGGGAGAGAGAGATAGACAGACAGACAGACAGAGCGAGAGAGATAGATAGATAGATAGATAGAGAGGAGAGAGAGATGATGTATTTGGATTATTAGGCCATTGACAGTGTGGCAAGAAGAAGCTGCCCAACCACATGGCCCCGGGTTCAGTCCCACAGTGTGCCACTTTGGGCAAGTGTATTCTACTATAGCCTCGGGCCACCCAAAGCCTTGTGAGTGGATTTGGTAGATGAAAACTGGAAGAAGCCTGTCGTATATATATCACCTGGCCCTTGTGCCGGTGGCACATAAAAAGCACCATCCGTTCGTGGCTGTTTGCCAGCTCTGTCTGGCACCTGTGCGGGTGGCACGTAAAAAGCACCCACTACACTCACGGAGTGGTTGGTGTTAGGAAGGGCATCCAGCCGTAGAAACACTGCCAGATTTGACTGGGCCTGATGAAGCCTTCTGGCTTCACAGACCCCAGTAGAACCGTCCAACCCATGCTAGCATGGAAAACGGACGCTAAACGACGATGATGATGATATATGTGTGTGTGTGTGTGTGTGTGTGTCTGTTGACAGCCGATGCTGGTGTGTTTATGCCCCCGTAACTTAGCGGTTCGGCAAAAGAGATCGACAGAATAAGTACTAGGCTTACAAAGAATAAGCTCTGTGGTTGATTTGCTCGACTAAAGGCAGTGCTCCAGCATGGCCACAGTCAAATGACTGAAACAAGTAAAAGAATAAAAGAATATATATATTCTGTTGTGTCTGGGGAGAGTCATTTTCTTTTTGTGCCATATAATGTAACACACTCACCAGTAAAATTTCCACTTATTTCATATTTTTATTTTCCTATTGAAAAGGTTGCAAGACACAACGAAAATTTTAGGAAACTAAAAATAAGAAATAAGAGGCAATTTTACCGGTGAGTGTGTTATATTATAAGGCACAAAAAAAAAATGACCCTCCCCAGACACAACAGAATATACTTCAACACACAAACTCATATAAAGAATCTTGCAAACCAAATCCAAAAACGAAATATATATATAAATAAAAATATCTATCTATCTCTCTCTATATATATGTATATGTGCAGCAGCCACTCCATCTTGTGGGGTTCATTTCTCAGACAGGCAGCCATTATCCTGAATTTGAGAGGGAAAACAGTAGAATGGAGTCTGAGAACAGCCGAGGTCTCGCTAGTGACCAGCACAAACTGATAGCTGCTGGTCAGGCCCCTGTAGTTGTTTATTTTTCTCTATTCTGCATTACAGGTGGTGATACCTGCATTTACCAAATTCACTCACAAGGCATTGGTTGGTTGGTTGTTTGGTTAGTGATAGCAGAAGATACTTGCCCAAGGTGCTGCATAGTGGGACTGAACCTGTAACCTTGTGGTTATGAAACACACTCCTTAACCACACAGCCATAGTAGTACCAGTTAAAGGTACCTACTGACAAAGTAATGAGCTGGGCAACCATCTCTGGTGTCAAGTTATGTAGTTTTGGTTAGACTAAGAACATTACTCTGTTAGTCTTACTTAAGCCTTGCTTAGCAGGTCTATGGTCAAAAAGATTCCAACAGTGACCACCCCATTTATTTTTTCACGCTTAATATCTAATGTACACTACATTTAGGAATAAACACTGGCAGCGTTACTGTTGCACTGAATGTGGGTCCACATTGAGACGGGTCCACATTGAGACGGGTCCATGTTGAGGTGGGTCCACATTGAGGTGGGACCACATTGAGATGGGTCCACACTGAGATGGGTCCACATTGAGACGGGTCCACATTGAGATGGGTCCACATTGAGACGGGTCCACATTGAGACAGGTCCACATTGAGGTGGGTCCACAATGAGATAGGTCCACATTGAGATGGGTCCACGTTGAGGTGGGTTCACACTGACATGGGTCCACTATGATCATCCTATATTTGAGACTGGTGCAACATAAAAGCAACCAGTACACTCTGTGAGGTGGCTGGCATTAGGGAAGGGCATCAGGCCATAGAAACCTCGCCAAAAAGATAACTGGTACCTGGGTGGCCCTACAGCTGGCCAGTTTTCAGTCAAACCGTCCAAGTCAGACCAGCATGGGAAACGGACATTAAATGATGATGATGGTGACGATGATATATATATCTAGGATTGATCTGATGGAGTATTGGCTTGGCTGCTATTTCTAGCAGGTTCAGCAACTGCACAAAAGAATGTACCACAAATAAAAAAAAAATTAACCTGAAAAAACATAAACCTATCAGGAATAAAGAAAACATCTGCAAGAGAATCTGTGTGTGTGTGTGTGCGGAAGAAAGGTAGGTGAAGGCAGAAAAACCAAAGAACATTAACTTCCTGTGACTTTTATCAATAACAACAACAACACGAACAGCAACAAAGTTTCATATGTTATTTATAGTAGTTCAGAGGGGTGAACGCTTCTACACGAGCAACACAAAGACTCCAAATGGTGATTATATACACATACGTAAGTATATTTACATATATATATATATCTATATCTATATATAAATATATATGTATATATGTGTGTGTGTGTGTGTGTGTGCATATATATGTATATATATATATATATATTTGTCTTTATATATATATATGTATGTATGTATGTATGTATGTATGTATGTATTGTATGTAGATGTATGTGAAATGCGGGTGTTTTCTCTTAAGTAATGATATCAAAAGATATTCAAATTTCTAAGTTTCTGATTAATTTCTCTAACCAGAAATTTCCCCCACCCCCTCCTGCCACCCATCCTTGCTTTTCTTTTGAGAGTGTTAAAGGGGGTCAGCTGTGGGGTGATTTGAATACCTTAGCAGAGTTTTGACGTAAATGAGGGACTTTGAGTAAGCACCAAGTGATTATTTGTGAATACATGCACACACATACACACACACACACACACACAAATAGAATATTTGTGTGTATTTACACATATGCATGTATATGTGTACATATATGATTATATATATATGTATGTATATATATATATATATATATATATATATATATATATGTATGTATGTGCATGATGATGTATAAATATGACTATATGAACGTGTGTGTGTGTTTGTAATTCTTTCTCCCCCTTTTTGCAAAGGAATATAAATTGTTGTCAAGGGTGGCGGATGGGCAGATGAGGTGGGAAAAGCAGCTTCGGAACACATTAGCAAGACAAACAACTCCTAGCCCACACATGTAAGTATAAACATTTGCATTCTATGTTCATTTTCTACATTAACAGAGTGATGTATTGTGGAAAGGAACAACAACACCAACAACATCATCATCAACGGCAATCACCAAACGCAAAAGAAAAAAAAAACAAAAGATTAAAAGCAAAAAGGGTAGATCTAAATGTGGTATTAAAGAAATCGTGAAACCTCATCTGCATATCTTACATAAAGACGCAGTAACTGGGAGCAAAGTTTCACAGTTTAGTGAAATAAAACAAAAGGGTTCACAGCCAGAAATACAGGCAAATGTTAATATATTACCAGCACCAGGGTTCTTGACTCTGCGGAACATTTCCATCTTGGTTTGATCTAGTGGCAGTTTGGTCTTGTTTGTTTTTTATACATTTTTGTGTTTAGTTATAAATAAACTAGACATTCTTAACTAAACACGGGGGGGGGGGGGGATAAGCAATAAATTATTATTGTTGTTGTTGTTGTTATTATTATTATAAATATTATTATTATTGGGGGTAGATCTCACCATTTTGGCACTTGTATTTTTTTTTTCTTTTTCTTTTTTACTGAAGGGGCAGGATGAAAGCTATTAAGATACTATTACTTCAGAAATGCTGTTACATAAAAAGATTTTCATGTTGAATAAACACACACACACACACACACACACACACACACACACACACACAAGCATAAACAAAGAAAGAAATAAACTCTCCACCCAGAAGGAAATTAATAATGTTTATATACAATGAAATATTGGATTAGCAGAACGAAAACAACACAGCATATATATGTATATATATATATATATACATATATATATATATGTGTGTGTGTGTTTGTGTGTGTGTGTGTGTGTGTGTATGTGTGTGTACACATATGTGGTATAACAATAGATAAATGAAGTAAAAATAAATAAACAAATAGCTGGGGTGAGCAAAGCACCCCTAAAGTAAATATCAAACGCTTTTCCAAACATCCTCCTCCGCCTCCACCTCGTCCACCCACTTCTATGCTGAATATCAATTGAAAGGTGGCAATAAATGGGGGGTGGGGTGGGGGTGTTTCGTACGGGGGGGGGAGAAAGGAAAGAATGGAAATAATATAACACAGACTGGTTAAAATAAGACGAAAATAACAATACAGTGGCCCCTCCCCTCAAAAAAGAAAACAAAAAAAAAACGATTGAGAAATATATCAGGGGTGGTGGAAATAAATACTGAGTAAGAGAGAGAGAGAGAGAGAAATCAATTATAAAAGATGGAAAACTACCAAAAAATGTTGGTTGATTGGAAAAAAAAAAGCCACAAAAATAAATAAGTGAAAATTAGCTTGATTATGGTGTAATAATTAGTTGAAATATGGTTTTGGTAATGGGAACAGCTGGTCATGGAATGAACACAGTAACAGCAATAAATAATGGCATCAAATTTCGGCAGAAGGCCAGCGATTTTCAAGGGAAGGGGCCAGTTGGTTACATCATCAAGCTTCTGTGCTCAGCTGGTACTTGCTTTATCGACCCCACAAAAAGATGAAAAACAATATCGACCTCAGTGACACTTGAACTTAGAATGAAGACAGGTGAAATAATGCAGTAAAGCATTTTGCCAGGCGTGCCACTGATTCTGCTAGCAGGAACAGCAGTTTCGAATTTTGACACAAGGCCAGCAAATTTGGAAAGGAGTGGGGGTAGTTGATAACACTGACCCCCACCTCCCCAATATCCAACCAGTACTTGTTTTATCGACCCCGAAGGGATGAAATACCAATAGGTATTTGGTCTGAAGTGCTAATAATTTCAACTAAAAGCACAATGCCTGAAATTTGAGGGGAGGGGGACACTTGATCATATCAACCCCAGTACACAACTGGTACTTAATTTATCAACCATGAAAGTATGAAAGGCAATAATAATAATAATAATAATGATAATAATAATAATAAAGATAATAATAATAATCGTTGACAAGCCAGGGAGTTGCACTAGGGTCCAGTTATATGTTTTGGCTTGTTTTTAAGGCTGGCTGCCCTTCCTAATGCCAACCAATGTATAGAGAATACTGGGTGCTATGGGTGATTTTTATGTGGCAAGTATGAGTACTGACTGGACTTTATATTATCAACTACTGAAATATGAAAGGCAGAGTCAACTCAGGAGAGATTTGAATTCAAAATGTCAAAAACATTTACTGTTAGGGGTTTTTTAACCCCTGCCAAATTCCCTTGCTTTGCTTTCTGTCACTTAATCCTTTCGTTACCAACCTGGCTCTCAATACAAATGTCTTGTTTCCATAAGTTCTGAATTAAGATCTTCCACCAAACCTTAGTCACAATTTATGTTCCTAACTCTAACAGAATGATAACTAAGTTATTTTACTAAATTCTTTGTTATATTTAAAGTAATTGAAAGAAACACAGAGCACCTCAAAATAAATACGGTAACAAAAGGGTTAAATAACAAATAATATTGATTTTAAAGTATAAAGTGCCGGTGGCGCATAAAAAGCACAATTTGAGTGTGGTTGTTGCCAGTGCCGCCTGACTGGGTCCCATGCTGGTGGCATATAAAAAGAACCAGTCAAGCATGGGTGATGCCAGTACCGCCTGACTGGCCCTTGTGCCAGTGGTATGTAAAAAGCAGCCACTACACTCTCGGAGTGGTTGGTGTTAGGAAGGACATCCAGCTGTAGAAACACTGCCAGATCAGATTGGGGCCTGGTGTAGCCTCCTGCCTTGCCAGTTTCCAGTCAAACCGTCCAGCCCATGCCAGCATGGGAAGTGGACGTTAAACGATGATGATGAAACAGAATGACAAAGGACAGTTGATTTAACTTGCAGCGGGGTCCTGCCTGTTAAATACTTAACAGGTGGGACCTATTTTATTGACCCTGGAAGGATGAAAGACAAAGTCTACCATGGTGAGATTTAAACGCTGAAACTAAAAGGATAGAATTATATAGCAGGAGGCATTTTGCTGAGCCCTTTGCAAACTGCAACCCAACACCCTCAATGAAAATAAAAGTTTCTAATAAAGACTGGCTGACACTTAAGTAGCATCACTAATTGACAGGTATGGGTCTCCTTCATGGTGGCCCCTCCTCCTGGTTTGAAGGCTTGTTCCAGCAAACAGTTGGTTGGCTCTGGCTGCTGGAACTGAAACTAACATGACACTGTAGGAAGGCAGGTTTAGAGAGGGTGCGGGCTAAGATTATGCGCCCTTCACCTTGATTGGTCAGTTGAAGTTTAGACAGTGTCAAATGACAACTAGCTGGTGCTGGCTGCTGGAGCCACAGGCATATGGTGTAGTTGTTAAGAGCGCGGGCTACTAACCCCAAGATTCCGAGTTCACTAGCAGGCAGTGACCTGAATAATAATAATAGTAATAATAATAATAATAATAATAACAACGTCATTGTCCCTATACAACAGATTGTAAGTGATTTGAGAGAAAAACTGGGTACAGGAGGCATCATACGCAGCATGCAAGAGAGAAGACTGCGGTAGTGCAGTCATGCAATGTGTATGAATGGATATAGTTGCATCAAGAGGTGCCAAGCTCTAATTGTGGAAGGAATAAGTACTAGGCTTACAAAGAGTAAGTCCTGGGGTCGAATTGTTCGACTAAAAGGTGGTGCTCCAGCATGGCCACAGTCAAAAGGACTGAAACAAGTAAAAAAAATAGAAGATCACCAAGTTACTGTTACTGCTGTTATCTTCTCGTTAACCATTTAACATTCACATCACTCCGTCAAAAGTGTTGCTTATTTATTCACATTGTTTTGAATTAATCCTGCATTATCTTGTGGCTTCAAGACTGCAGTGATCATCATCATCACCAGCATCATCGTTTAACGTCTGTTTTCCATGCTGGCATGGGTTGGACGGTTTGCCTGTGGTCTGGAGAGCCAAGAGGCTGCACCAGGCTCCAATCTGATCTGGCAATGTTTCTACAGCTGAATGCCCTTCCTAACGCCAACCATTATTTTATTTTTACTATAACATTGTAAAGTAGGTGGGAGATGTTGGATCTGGCCAGTGTGAACCTAAAAGGGGCAGAAGATTTTGGCTGGATAGAACCGGTTTAAATACTAAAGGGTGGTTAAGCCATACTGAACTGCCACATGGGATTCGAGGAGTTGGTTGATGCTTCTTTTCTGGCCAAGCATATTCAGTGTTTGTTTAACTTGTATGTATAACCATATTTAAGAGAACAGAATTGTTTCTGAGAATGAATTGGTTGCAATTTCTTGAAGGTTGAGCAACTGTATTAGTGTAGTGCTTTTCAATCTTTTTAATATCTGGGCCACATTCAAAACCTGCACTAAAAAAAGAGAAAAACACAAGTCATCTAAAGAAAAAATTTTTACATTCCGAACGTGGTTGATGTCAATGTCCTCTGACTGGCTCCTGTGCTGGTGGCATGTAAAAAGCACCCACTACACTCTTGGAGTGGTTGGCATTAGGAAGGGCATCCAGCTTTAGAAACTCTGCTATATCAGATTGGAGCCTGGTACAGCCGCTGGCTCTCCAGACCTCAGTCAAATCATCCATCCTATGCCAGCATGGAGAACGGCTGTTAAACAATGATGATGATGAGAGGGAAAGCTGTCAGGGGCCACTGGAAGAATGCTTGAGGACCACAATTGCCAACGGCTGGCATAGAGGCTTCTTCATTGGAAGTGTGGTTCTATCTGACACTTAGCCCCAAGTTGGCCATGATCAAATAGACTAAAATATTTAAGCAATAACTATCTTGTCCTTTTTTTTTTTCAGGAATAGCGTACCCCTAAACTGTATTGTCCAATATGCTCTTTATGACAGTAATCTTGGTTTGAGGACATGTGACCATGTACTATGATATGTTGCATGTTGTCATCAACTTTGACTGCTTAACCCTTTCGTTACTGTATTTATTTTGAGATGCTCTGTGTTTCTTTCAATTAATTTTAAATATAACAAAGAATTTAGTAAAATAACTTAGTGATCATTCAGCTAGTGTTAGGAACATAAATTGTGACTAAGGTTTGGTGGAAGATTTTAATTCAAAACTTATAGAAACAAGACATTTGTACTCAGAGCCAGAGCAGGTTTTGGCCAGGTTGGTAGCGAAAAGGTTAACACACCAGAAACGAGAAGGGAGAGTAGACCCATGTCTAATCATTTGCTAAGGGTTGATCTTGACTCTAAGTCATCATTCATAACCCAAAGGATTATATTAAGTGAATGACTTCTTTGGAAATCACAGAAGATCTATTGTATTTACTGCTCAAATTTAATGTTAAGGGTATATGTGTCTATGGTATACTCAACCATTTAGAATGCTAATTCAATGAATCTGGCAGTTCAGTTGATGAAACAAGTAATTAACTGTCGGAGCTGATGAAGATCCATCTACTCAGCATGTGTGTGTGTTTGCATATAAGTATGCGAATATGAATAAATGCATAATAACACAAATACTGGTATAATTTGGTCAGGTCCAGAGGTATGATTAATGCTCTCTCTCTTTCACACACACACATTCTCTCTCTCTCTCTCTCTCTCTCTCCTTCACTCTCTCTCTCATACACACACACACATGACCAATACATAAGAAATCATTCAAATAAAATAAACCTTTGACCAATATTGTAACTAAATTTTTTCTGGTCAATTAATTTTATTTATGTCTGTTACATATGGGACACACAATAACACACACACACAGAGGCTTCAAAACATACATACATACTTTAGTAACAGGCAAACATAAAAACATACTCACACATAAAATGTGAATAAAAACAAACACACACACACAGACATGCAAGGAAGAGAGAAAAAAAAAAGGATCAGGTTAGAAAGAATCAATGAGGAAGAATTAAAAGGAAAACAATAGGGCTGAGGGGAACACACACACACACACACTCACACACACACACACGCACGTACACAAAAGGGGAAAATACTTGGTGTATGAAATAAAAATGGAAGCATTACTAAAAAGATATGCCAAAAAAATAGATAACACAATAAATAATATAAAAAAAACCCTCGGAGATGTAAGAGAAAGGAAGGCAATAGAAAGAGGAAATAGTGGATAAAAAAACCTATGATGATGATGATGATGATGATAATGATAATAATAATGATGATAATAATAATAATAGTAATGATAATAATAATAATGATAATAATAATGATGATGATGATGATGATAATAATAATAATAATAATAATAATAAATAATAATAATAATAATAATAATAATAATAATAATAATAATAATAATAATAATAATAATAAAAAAATAATAATAATAATCAGAAGAAAGAACCAAAATAATGATGACGGCAAAAAAAAAAAAAAAGAAAAAAAGGGAAAAATCTCCAGAGAGAAATTTAGTCAAATCAGGGATAGACAAGAGTGTTTAAATCATTTCAAAAGTGTGGCAGAGTTGTTTTGTAAAGGCTCTCTCTACCTTTATCCTGTGTAGTGTTTTTATTTTCTTCTTGGATATTGTGTGTAGCGAGTGATAAATGTCAGAGATAGAGGATTGAAAAGAAGAAATGGAAGCCTAAATGGCATCATGGGATTGACTGAAGCGAAGAGGGATCGGTCTGCGGCTTTGTGTGGCGCTTCCTGCAGTAGTGGCCAGTCAATGGTACATTGGCAGTTATCAAGAGAAAAAAAAAAGACCCTTCTTCTAATATCCACTTTTTTTTTACCCCTACCGCCTCCAGATGAGAGGGAGGGGAAAAAAAAATAAAGATGTAGGTAACATCTAAGTATGAAAGAAAGGCAAAAATACAATTGTGTGTGTGTGCGTACTTAAAAAACTGAATTATTATTATCTCTTTTTTTTGAGCTGAAGTAAAAAAGAATCAACAAAAGCTAGAAAGTGCATTGATAGTAAAAAAAAAAAAAAATTAAAAACAAAGAGTAATAAAAGTAGGGTTTCTTTTTATCATCATCATCATCATCGTTCAACATTTGCTTTCTATGCTAGCATGGGTTGGACGATTTGACTGAGGGCTGGCGAACCACATGGCTGCACCAGACTCCAATCTTGATCTGGCAGAGTTTCTACAGCTGGATGCCCTTCCTAACGCCAACCACTCTATATGTAAGGTTATGTGTCTGTGTATGTGCACACACATACACATCATCATCATCATCATCATCATCATCATCAACTACTTTCTTTTTAGAGTTGATTTTTTCATGTTTGCATAAGTTAAAAGGAATTCACTGAAACCCGTTTTCTATGGCTGGATGCCCTTCTTGTTGCCGATCTTCGTCTGTTTCCAAACAGGCTAATGTTTTCCCCTTGGTTGGACATGCTTTTATGGAAGATTGGAAATGTGTGGCACCACTTGCAAGAGGTGCCACATTTGTTAAAAATATCAGAGGATGACAAGACAAGGAGACAAAATAAACAAAAAAAAATACACACACACATTAATGCATGCATGTACACATACATACACAAACATACATATACATGGTGAGCTTTAGCAGTTCCTACCTACCAGAGAGCCAAAGGCGGGGAGCTGGCAGAATCATTAGCACGCTGGGCGAAATGCTTAGCGGTATTTCATCTGCTGTTACGCTCTGAGTTCAAATTCTGCCAAGGTCGACTTTGCCTTTCATCCTTTTGGGGTCAATTAAATAAGTACCAGTTATGCACTGGGGTCGATATAATCGACTTAATCCGTTTGTCTGTCTTTGTTTGTCCTCTCTGTGTTTAGCCCCTTGTGGGTAGTAAAGAAATAGGTATTTTGTTTGCCATTATGTTTTGAGTTCAAATTCTGCCAAGGTCGACTTTGCCTTTCATCCATTCGGGGTTGATTAAACAAGTACCAGTTACGCACTGGGGTCAATGTAATCGACTTAATCCCTTTGTTCGTCCCCTCTGTGTTTAGCCCCCACCCCCGCACTGTGGGCAATAACTAAATATATCTACCAAAGCCATTCACAAAGTTTTGGTTGGCCCAGGGCTAAAGTAGAAGATAGTCAACCAAGGTGCCATGCTGTGGCACTGAACCTGCATGCATATACTGTGCATGTGTGTATGTGCGCATGCACACGTTTACATACACACACACATTACTAGAATCCTTAGAGACAAGAAGAAAATCACTATAAGAACTGGAGAAGGAATTTCAGGCATGGAATCAAGAAGCCTAAGAGTTAATTTAGCAAGGACCAAAGTCCTTGTAAGTAAGAAAACAGACAAATCCCAAATCCTTTCAGGATTATGGCCTTGCTCGATATGTAGAAAACGTGTTGATAGTATCTCCATATGGCGTATCCAGTGCAAGCTGTGGACACAAAAAAGGTGCAGCAGCATCGTAGAGAGTTTAACAGAAAAAGTGGTTTTTGTCTGTGGTAGATATGCAAGTACAATAAACACTAGAAATGTGCAGAAAATAGACTCCCGCAAATGTCCAGGGAGATCCTTTGACGTAGTAAGATAGTTTTTAGTACTTCGATAACTAAGTTAACAGTGGAGGAGGAAGCTCTGAAGCATAGCTGCTAGAATAAGAATAGGCTGGGCAAAGTTCAGAGAGCTGCTATCTTTACATTATTTACATTTGACGGATATTTGTCCTCATCTTGTTTATCGTTAACATATCATTTCAGCTGATATACCCTCCAGCCTTCATCAGGTGTCTTTGGGAAATTTCGAACCTGGGTTCTCATTCCTAAGGTATTTTTCAATGTTATCATCATCATCATCATCACCACCACCACCACCACCACTATTATTTTTATCCAGGTCACTTCCTGGAATCAAACTAGGAATCACTACGCCATATGCCTGGGTTAAGAGTGTGGGCTACTAACCCCAAGATTCCGAGTTCGATTCCAGGCAGTGACCTGAATAATAATAATAATGATGATGATGATGATAATAATAACAACAACATCGAAAAATACCTTAGGTATGAGAACTCAGGTTCGAAATTTTCCCAGGATACCTGATGAAGGCTGAAGGGTATATCAGCCGAAACGTTGTGTTAACAACAAACAAGATGAGGACGAATATCCGTCGAATGTAGATAATGTACATTATTCCTCATCTCTTAAATATAGAACTGCTGCAGAGGATTCGGAAAGTGTTGGATAAGTCTAACAGTGATTATGAAGGAATGGACGCTCAGAAAACACACTCAGATCGTTCTGATAAGAAAAGAACTCCAGAATTTGTTGGTGAGATCCAGGCCAGAATTGACAACGATCCCTCCAAGTCAATCAGGGACATGGGTGTGTCTGAGTTTCTTATCAGGCCGGTAGTGCATGAAGATATTCAGTATTCCTCATACTAGATGAGAAACAGCCAGTTTTTATCCCAAGCCATCAAGGAAAAGAGGGAAGACTGTGCTACGAAGATTTCGAACAAACTCAAGTATCTCCTCCAACTGAAAATGCTTTGGTCTTTCTCAGACGAGAGAAATTTCTGCCAGGATCAGATGGTGAACACACAGAACAATCGTTGGTTTGCCGTGTCCCCAAAACATGAACCGAGAGTGAAAGAAAATCAAACATCCAGTCAACATCATGGTGTTTGGAGTGATCACCAGTGATGGCAATGTTATACCTCCATTTATCTTCCCACACGGTCACAGACTCACATGGAGACCTACATCAAGTGCCTGGATGAGGTAGTGCTACCCTGGATCAAGAGGGTGGCTGCTGGAAGACTCTATGTCTGGCAACAGGACTCTGTACCATGCCACACAAGCAGGGGAACCCAGTCATGGATGTCAGACAATTTCTGTGACCACATCACCCATAACATCTATCCACCTAACTCCCCAGACTGCAACCCCCTTGATTATTATGTGTGGGATGCAGTTGAGCGAGAGACCAACAAAACTCTTTGTAACACCAAAGATGGTCTAAAGGCAAGAATTATGGCAGCATTCACCAACTTAAACAAGGAAACCGCCTAGAAGAGTTGCAGGGGATTCCGAAGTCGTCTTGAGGCCATGGTTGAAGCCAATGGCGATTTTATTGAATAAATTTACTCTTTAGTATTGCAAGATATTTTTTATGTAATTTTGGTTAATATATCTGTTAAAAGGAGATGTCAGTGTTATCTTCATTTTTGCGCAATTTACACAACAGTTTATTCACCACACCTTGTATACACACACACACACAAATGCTCTCAAACTTACACAAGCACACACAGATGCCTGATCAGCTAGGTTCCTTCTATGTGTCTGCAAATCTAAGCTGCATGCAGCTGAGGTAAATATGATTAAATAATACATGTAACTCCTATGAAATGTGTTCAGTGTCACCTTCTTTTGTTTGTCCACTCACTTGTATGCATGTGTGTGTATGTGCATGCATGCGCATGTGTGTGTGTGTGTATATATATATATATATATACACACAAAGTATATAAAAAGCACCCACTAGACTCTGAGTGTAGTGGGTGCTTTTTACGTGCCACCGGTATGAGGGTCAGTCAAGTAGCACTAGCATCAACCACGTTTGAATGGTGCATTTTATGTGCCACTGGCATCGACCATGCCCGAATGTTGATTTTTATGTGCCACCTGCACGGGAGCCAGTTAGGCAGTACTGGCATTGACCACGCTTGAATGGTGCTTTTTATGCGCCACTGGCATGGGAGCCAGTCAGGCCACCTTTTATAGAAACACCACAATTAATCCAGTCTTCAAATGAAAAAAAAAAAAAAAAAAAAGAATTACCAAAAGATTCTTGTGTTGTTGCATTTTTTGTTCAATAATTTGCAGGTCCTTTTCTCTCTTAAGACGTTTTTTCAGTAGATTGTATTGCTTTTGCTGTTCAAGGGCCAATGTCTACAAGAGAGAAAAAGAGAGAAATAGTAAGACCAATCACAACAAAAACCACATGTGAAAGAGTTCCATGAAGAAACATGGCTTTTATTTGTTTAAACAAAAATCTAATGCCTAAGATATTGGTTGTTTACAGCTTCAGACAAAAATACCTTTTGGGATATAATTATGTTTTTTTTTTTATGGATGAGTTCAAATTGTAGCAAGCTGTACTCTCTTTTTTGCCCTTCCAAGGTCACTAAAATATAATACCAGTCATGAGTTGAAGTTAATATAACCGAACATTCGATTCCCCCAAAATGCATCACTGTTTGTTGAATTGTGGCAACCAGTGCTGCTTGAATAAAGCTGTAGATTGAAATCCCATCCCTGTTGATATTTAGAAGATGATTTACTTCAGTGAAATATAAAATGTATGGCTGACTATTTGAATAGTTCAAGTTGTAATCATAACACATTCATTGTGGGACATAAAAATTTAGGACGTTAATATTTAGGATAATGTTAGGGAGTTTATTGAAGAAGATTTAGCAAATAGACTAAGAAAACCCAAGTGAAAGATCCTTCCTGGCTGACATATATATTCTTGTTAACTATCAGCCCAGTCTCTCTTATTTTCCTTTCTGCTCTGAACAAACTGATAATAAATTTTTCCAAGTAGCTGTGAGCATCCAGCCTTTATTGTGAAGCTTGTTGTTCTAACATTTATGATTTGAATTTAACTGCTATGTTTATCAAGTTGAGCTAAACTTCCTTGTTAATACATAAATTTAACAGGTGTAAGAAAAACCGACAGAAATTGAACAAAGAAAACTAATATTTATATAATATAATTTCATTCTCTTCTAAGACCACGGTCTCTTTCATCATTACGTTGCTCTGTGAAAATTCAATGAACGTGTGTCTGTGTGAGTTTATATAAATGAGGCATAAATGTAAGCAGAGCTACAAAAGCTTTCATTGTGGAAACCATTGCATAGACATATATCCCATTTAATTTCGATGTGAACAAACCAGATTTCTAAGTTTTACAACATTACAGCAACAAACATTTCACAAGTACCATATTGGATATAATAGAGGAAGCATTCATCTTAATCAAACAGAACAAAGAAATCACCGATTTGAAAGAATCTTTCCATAACAGAGGTGAGAACATCTGACTTCTAGCGGGGTGGCAGAAGATTCTGACTAATGTTTTTGAAAAGGTGAACATTATCAAAGAAAGTTGTTGTTAACATTAGAGAAATAGGCATATTTATCCAAAATGACAGTTCCATTATATTAAGCAGGTCTTTAAATCACGTCTCATTCCTATTACTTTACCACACTCTTTTATTCTGCTGATCGGCACCCGATGTTGCTGCTGAATAATCATACATTTCATTTTGACCTGATGAATACAATTAAATGACCAGAGAGCCATTAACTTTAGCAGCAATATCTAAAATGAATAATGTCAACAATGGCAAAACCAAAGAACTTCATCAACACTTGAATGTCTTGACAGAATCAGAATGATAAAAGAACAAAAGAAAATAAATCCCCAATTAACTATTAACTCAAAGATGTCTGCGATAACCTCCGATAGTTTCTCTTTACACTTTCTTCTATTTATTATTACAAATGAAACTGTATCATATCTTCTTCAACTGCTTAATAATCACAGTTTGGAAACCTGCCAGGCAGCTGACCATTTCTTCTTTACAGGAATTCAGTCCAGCTACAGCTATTCCATTTATGATGCAAATGCTGCAACATGACGGAAAATCTCGGTGAGCTGAGTGAAGGATAGGAGTTCCATTCCTATTGGAGTCAGTCCATTCTTCTGATACCACATGGTTTCCAGAAGGACCAATAAGGGAGGTTCTACACTTGTGATGGCAAACCCATCATCATCATCAGCATCATCATCGTTTAATGTCCGTTTTCCGTGCTAGTATGGGTTGGACGGTTCGACCGGGTTTTGGGAAGCCAGGAGGCTGCACTAGGCTCCAGTCTGATCTGGCAGTGTTTCTACAGCTGGATGCCCTTTCTAACACCAACCACTCCGTAAGTGTAGTGGGTGCTTTTTACGTGTCACAGGCACAGAAGCCAGTCAAGGTGGTGCTGGCATTGGCCATGTTCGGATGTTGCTTTTTATATGCCAATGGCACAGGTATCACAAGTGCATCGAAATTGAAATGTCTTTGATAATCCTCTTACTGAAGGGTCACGTGTATGTATACATGTAATTTAGTTTTAATAAATACTTATAGATTAAAATTTTTTTTTATAATGTGATATTGCAGGGAAATAAAAAAAAATGCAAAACACTTAAAAATCTACAGCATACCATTGTTGAATCACAAGTCATAGACTTGCAATCACTATTCTATGTGACCACTTGACTTGCGACAAATAATGGTATATTGCAGCCAACAATTTCATCATCATCATCATCATCTTTTAATGTCCGCTTTCCATGCTGGCATGGGCTGGATTGTTTGACTGAGGACTAGCAAGCCGAGAGGCTTCATTAGGCTCCAGTCTAATCGGGCATGGTTTCTGACATCAACCACGCTTGAATGACATCTAAAAAGGAAGTATCATTTTCATAGATATGCTCAATCAAAGGCAGACTAACCATAACCATAAATAACAGCAGCATCAGTTCAGTCTTAATCCAGAACAGAGTATTATTTCTAATGCTCTGTTTTGGACTAAGTTGATCCAACCATGGCCTCAGTGATGGCCCAATACAAGTGTAATGAGATGAGATGTTATTTGTTTACCATTTGTTTCAAATATGGCTTTGCAATGTCTTTGATTATATAGGAATTTACTTGATCAGAGCCAAGCCAACATTACACAGGGGGAAAAAAAACAATAATAACAAAACAAAGCATTTAACTGTATGTAGCTTAAATAAAATATGCAGTATCCATGATGGGATATGAACCTAAGAGTCTTTAACTGGCAGAGTCTGTAACCCAACCAGCTGGGCCAGACGTAAATCCATACAAAACAATGATAATATTGTTGGAAAGAGAATAATGAATATGAAAGCAAATGCTAGAATATCGATATGCAATGTTAGTTTCCTAGTTGCAACATATTTCCAAAGACAGAATGTGAAGAGTTCCCAGACACAAAAGGAAACCCGTTCACACCCCAGTTAACCCTTTAATGATACAAACACAAAAAAAGAAACTGCCCCTTCTTTTCTTTTGCTTGTTATTATAATCTAATGTTGCTTGAAAGGACAGGAAAAGTCAAACATAAACTCTTGAAAAAAATGATGCTGCTGCTGATGGGGTTGGCAGCAGTAGAGGGTGGCAATGATGGTGATGGTGATGAGAATTGTAGTGATCATCATGATCGTGGTTGCTGTTGATTCCCTTTTTATATCGCATTTCTATTTTGGCCCCCCCCATTGTGTAACGTCATCAATAACAACAACGATAATTTTCTTAAGCAGCAGCGAAAACAACTTCTAAAAGGCAAGGAGAAAGACAGAGAGAAAGAGAGAGAGAGAGAGAGAGAGAGAGAGAGGGAGAGAGAGAGAGGGAGAGAGAGAGAGGGAGAGAGAGAGAGAGAGAGAAATGATTGGTCAATTTAGAAATCATTTCTTTTTTAAGCAACAGAATATGTCTACGCACACACACACACACACGCGCACACACACACATGCATAAATCTAATGCATTTTGTGAGGAGAAGGGAAGGAGTGCACAATTTGACAAAAAAATAAATAAAACATTTCCTCTCACTCCCATTTGCCTTCATCTTCTCTCTCTTCTTTTTTGTAATATGCTTAGTCTTTTAAAGCGATGTAAAAAGTTAGCAGGTATGCATGTATATATGATATATATATATATATTATATATATATATATATATATATTATATATATTTATGTGTGGGTGTATGTGCATGTATTTAGGTCTTTGCATACACCCACACAAATGCACCCACATATATACATACAAAGATAATAGTATGCGTCTGTGTATGGTAGTGACAAGTTGTGGCTGATAGTGTGATGCATAGTAGCTTCCTTGTAAACTGGCCGATGAAGCATAACACGGCCCATACATGGCAAGATGATTTTTTCAAATCTGAACAACAGGAAAACAAGAAAGAACAAAGTCTTCAGAATCGGAAATCAGAAAAGAAAAAAAAAAGAGATAAAAACAAACACCAACAGACAATTCTTAAAGAAGCCAGTTTTTTTTTTACGTTGTTAAGGCCTCGACAAGATGTTCCTTGGTTGTGTCTTTTGTCTGCTTAGTGCCTTTCTCTCTTTACTTGTTACAGGCAGCTGTTCTCTGGTGTACAATTCCTTTAATGAACAATAAATGATGTTGGGATGGGTTGGTGGGAGGGCAATGGGGAAGATACAACAACAACAACAACAGCAATAATCACAACAACAGAGATAACACCAACAATACCATGATAACAGTAAGGGATGATGATCAGAGAAAAATAATAGAAATTGAACTGAGTGGAATATATTTAGAATTTTGTTGGTATTTTTGTTATTATAGTAATAAACCCTGAAAATCTGTGTTGTTTGTTACAACCCCTGTAAATATCTGCATCAGTCCTCTGCACAATAAACTCGGAAAATAGCTTCTTTATTATTTGTTGTCTTTTTGAACAGTTTAAATGTCAACTTCAACTGTCCTTAAGATGTAAGAAGACATGTAATAAGTGTGAATCTGGAGACGTGTGCCTCACATGCAGATGTGTGGGAATATACTCCGGCAGATGCGTGTAGGTGTGTGTAGGCGTGTTTGTATACATACATACATACATACATACATAAATATATGTTATATGTTTATATATAATGTATACATATGCATACATGTGAACAAAGAACAATATATACCTGTATATAAACTACCAAACATGACAGAACATATGTGCATGCACAAGCTTGTGTATTTGAAGGCATAAATATATAAACATACACACACACACACACACACATGCATGCATGCACATACATACAGGAAGTGAAAGATATAGGTAAACACACACAAACAACATAGACCAGTGGAGAAGTACAAGCAGAAGTCAATAATAAAGGGGAAAGTATGAAATGGCAGATTTCATGAGCTGTGGTGGAAACATTATCAAACATACAACAGGATCATACACTCGGATGAACGATTTTGAAAAGGTGCAAATTGTGTGTCCTGTAGATATTGGCCAGATAATGCAGCTGTAGGTGTTTGTAAAAGTCAAAGATGAATATGTTGAAAGAGGGGGACAATGGCAAGGAGATAGAGAGAGAGAGGAAGAGAGGAAACTGTAGCAGGGATGGAGAGACGGAGAGAAAGAAGAGAAATGTCACATAGGCATAAAGATGACTATACAAACACAGAGAAAATATCACTGCAATGGATTAGACAAATATATTCAGCAAATTATTCTGGGATATTTCCCTACCATTTACTTATTATCTTTTGTAGCTGTTTACATTCCCTGACATGCATTTTGAATAGAAGATAAACAGACGTATATCAAATGTATCCATTAATGGGTTAATTAGTGCAAATGAACAACCAGGGATTAACCCTTTAGTATTTTGATTACTCTGTCAAATATAATACTTGTTAATTCACGTTGTTTTGACTTCATCTGCATTATTTTTCATAGTTATGAGATTTTGATAATGTGTCTTTCTTTTACTCTTTTACTTGTTAAATGATGATGATTATATATATATATATATATATATATATATATGGCAAGCTTTGATCAGCTGAAAGCTATAGTAGCTCTCCTTCATGTTTTGTGTTAATCAGAGGGTGCCGTGTTTGTTTAGTTGCAGGTCAAACCTAATTGAGTAAACCAATGAACCAAAACATTCTAACCATGACTATTCCTTCTTTTTAGGAAGGGTTACATTATCTACTGTATCAGGTTGTTACATCATATGGTAGGATGTGATTTGGGGGAGATTTGGTTGGTATTTTTAACAGGTTGACTGCCCACATAGTGGTTCTCTCACAGGGAAAAAAATCTCTCGGCTTCAGTTGACCAAACAAGGATTCAACACAGCATTTCAGGCTAATGAAAGCCCCCTAATCCTAACCCAACTAACAGCTATTCACTCAACCAGCTGTGACTTCTGTCTGGGGTTAGAACATATGAATAATTTATAGATAATTATTAGATAATTAGGTAATTTCCTTGATGGGAATCTAAGCTCTCTTCTTTCAATCAGACAAGAGCGTTAACCACTAGTTTTAGGAAACTGCCATTGTTGATAATAAATTAAGCTCTCAGTAAATAATGGCAGTTGACAGGTTTAATTTGGTGGCAGAAGTTGTGGCTTTGGTGTAATGGTTAGCATGCTTGCTTAGTCAACAAGAGGCTGATTGTTTGATTTCCATTGAGGGCTGTTGCATTCCCCCTTCCATGCTAGCTTTAATTTACATATGCAGATTAGTTAATTGATTAAAATTCCATATTATTGTGCATGAGTGTGAATGTCAGTGACTGTGGGCATGTAAGTGTGCATGTGTGTGAGTATGAAATATGAGCGCGCGCGTGTGTGTGAGTGTATAAATATTCATGTATGCGACAATGTAAACATGAATGGGTGTAATATTAATGTACTTCTTTCTCTATTGCAAAATTTTTATGAGAATCTTTGGTATTAAATCATCATCATCGTCATAGTTGAAGTTTAATGTCTGCTTTCCATGCTGGCATGGGTTTGACAGTTTGACTGAGGGCTAGCAAGCCAGAAGGCAACATCAGGCTCCAATCTGATCTGGCAAGGTTTCTACAGCTTGATGCCCATCCTAATGCCAACTGCTCCGAGAGTGTAGTGGCTGTCTTTTTACATGCCACTGGCATGCGGGTCAGTCAGGCGGTACCGGCATTGACCATGCTTGAATGGTGCTTTTTACATGCCACTGGCATAGGAGCCAATCAGACAGACCAGGGATCAACCATGTCCAAATGGTGCTTGTTTCGTGCCACTGGCATGGAACCAGTCAGTCGACACTGACACCAATCATGCTCAAATGGTGCTTTTCATGTGCAACTGACATGGGACCAGTCAGCCAGCACTGGCAACATTCACATATGAATGGTGCTTTTTACTTGCCTTTCAGGACAAGTGTCTGTAGGAAAGAGTAAACCCGACAGATGCAACCCTACTTCTGAGTGTAGATTTTTGTGCTTGCTTGGATGACACTGTTAATCCTTAGCCAGGTTCTCTTTAAACTGCAGCTTCTTCCCATCCTTATCAAAAGACACATTGAATAGAATCTTTTGAACATCAGAATATGAAGTGAAACATTACAAGTGGAAAGTTAACCACAAATGCAGGACAATAAATGCGGAACCAAATGACTCGGTTAGTTTTCTCTGCAAGGAGTAAAACTTGTATAATAACAGGATCGCTTCAAAGAATTACCTTCTGTCTTTTACTGGTTCCAGTCATTAGACTATGGCCATGCTGGGGCACTGCCTTGAAGAATTTTTAGTTGAATGAATTGATCCCTGTGCTTATTCTTTTTACAAAGCCTGGTTCTTATTCTATCAGTCACTTTTTGCTGAGCTGTTAAGTTACAGAGATATAAATGCATCAACACTGGTTGTCAAGCGGTGGTGGAGGGATAAACACAGTCTCGAAGACACACACACAACATTATATATATATACATATATATATATATATATATATATATATATATATTATATATATATTGGAGCTGTAATGGCCCAGTGGTTAGGGTAGCGGACTCGTGGTTTTGATTCCCAGACCGGGCGTTGTGAGTGTTTATTGAGTGAAAACACTTAAAGCTCCATGAGGCTCTGGCATGGGGTGGTGGCGATCCCTGCTGTACTCTTTCGCCACAACTTTCTCTCACTCTTTCTTCTGTTGGCCTGCTCGCTTACCCAGCAGGGTGGTGTCATTTGAAGGCTAAAACAATGCGAAGTGCATTGTGACCAGCGATGTGTAGCAACATCTGATAGCCTGGTTGGTCACGGTGATATATATATATAAATATATATATATATATATAAATATATATATATATATATATATGCGATGGGCTTCTTTCAGTTTCTGTCCACAAAATCCACTCACAAGGCTTTGATTGGCCAACATATATTAGAAGTGTCTTCTAATAAAGGCCAACATCTCTGTGTTTATTGTTCAAATCCTCAGATAAGCTTAAGTTCAGTTTCCCAATACTTTTTAGAAATTCAACACCTCTCCTCACCCCTGCTTCCACTACATCACCTCTCTCATCTTTCTCTCACTCTGCATCCTCCCATCTTTTTCTCTTACTCCCCCCTCTCTCTCTCACACACACACACACACACATTTGTGTGTATTAGAAGAAACTTGTCCAAGGTGCCATGCAGTGGGACTGAACCCAGAACCACGGGGGCTGAGGAGCAAGGTTCTTACTACACAGCCAAACCTGTACCCAATAAGCCATTAAGGTGTCTAGCAATGCTCCCTTCAATAGCTGAATCAAATATAACAAAAAATAAGACTATTTCTGAGACCCTTCTAACAGAATCATTCAAATGATTTCATTCCTCCGCCCACAGTTAGGTTTCCTTCCACATCACAATGAGAACAGACAAAAGAAAAACACAAGCACTCGCAATAAAATAAAATTATCTAATTTAAGTAAAATCTGATGGCACAAGGAAGAGAATACACAGAAAACTATCAGAATTAATTGTTTGCCAACGTACGGATAACTTACAGTAGGTGATATTATCTTACAAGGGAGGCCTAAACAATAATGGCAAAAATAATTGGAAATTTCAGAAGAAACTGAACAAGCGCAAATGTGTGTGTGTGTGTATGAGAGAGTGAGAGAGAGAGAGAGAGAGAGAGAGAGAGAGAGAGAGAGAGAGAGAGGGAGAGAGATGGGATGATGCAGAGTGAGAGAAAGAGAGAGGTGATGTAGAGGAAGCAGGGGAGGGGGTCGAGGAGGAGGGTTGTTGAATTTGTAAAAAGTATTGGGGAACTGGACTTAAGCTCATCTGGGGACTTCAACAACAAACACAGAAAATGTTGGCCTTTATATGTGTTTCCTGATGCTTTTGTCATTCCTCGTGTCAGTTTTATTATTAACAACAGATCTGTCCTTTCGTTAAGTTAATCTGGGGAATAAGGGAGCAGAAAGTGTGACTGGCCGACAGACACTGTTGTAAGCTATAATGGCAACGAGGAGAAAAGCTGTTGAAAATGAACTCAGTCTAAATAGAATGTTCGGCAGAAAATAGCTGGAGTATAATCTATATAATTGGCTAAATGACATCTTAAATACAACCACACAACTAACAGCAACAAAACAGAGTTTTTGCAGCGTTAGGTTTTGTTTTTGAGGTTTTTTTTTATATATATTTGATGTATTTTTTTTTTTTTTGTTTTTACTTTCGTCATTCTTCATTCTTGAACTCTTTTACCATGAAGATAGAAAAGAATGAAAGTATTTAAAACAAACAAACAAACAAACAAACAAACAAACAAACAAACAAACAAAAGTGTGTAGATGTATTTTCAGGGAGTTGACCACCAGAAATGGTATTAATATCACAGAACTCTTTGGAGAATTGAACCATTTCCAAAATGGTAAAAAGCTACACCAATTAGCTGAGTGAATGCAACCATATATTACTCAAACTATAAGCAGGACGCAAGCTGACGTTATAGAAATCTTTGTTACATAGTAATATGAGTGATTGACAGATGGTAGTGATTGACAGATGGTGGTGAAATTAGAGATGAATAAATAAAAGACACAAGGAGAATGGTATTTTCTACAACCATAATGCCAACAACATCCAGTAACAACTTCCATTTAAAGGAATGATGATAATGATGATGATGGTGATGAAATTATGGTGGATAAAGAACATAATGATGGTGACAATAAGGGAAATAAGAATGATGCTGATGATGGTAATAAAAGAGAAGATGAAGGAGTGACATAGGAATAAATGAACCAACAAGAAAGCTGTTAACCTGTTAGAAATAGCCACAAAATCCCTTTCTTAAATCACACCCAACTATCTCTAGAAAAGGATATGTTAGATAACACTAGGTTAAATACAGAATGCTTGAAAATAAGATGGATATGCTTGATTGAGACCGACCTAGGGCTAAACAGCAGCAATTAAATATAGAAAAAAAACTGGACAATGAATGAGAAGTAAACAATTTAGATGCTCTTCAGTGAAGGTATAAACCAGGCATGGGTAATGTTTTATGGGAAGTGGTTTGCATGAAACATGGCTCAGCATCAGGCTATTAAAATATTCAAAGTAAATTCTCGTTATGTGTGCCATTCAGAAAGTCCAGCAATGTGCAGCTCCACAGCCCATCCATTTTTATCCCTCAATATCATACTCTACTCAGTAGGTGTACTGCTCTGGGTTAAGAGGGTGGCTGCTGGAAGATCCTATGTCTGGCAACAGGACTCTGCACTATGCCACACAAGCAAGAGAACCAAGTCATGGACGTCAGACAATTTCTGTGACCACATCACCCATAACATCTGTCCACCTAACTCCCCAGATGCAACCCCTTAGATTATTATGTGTGAGGCGCAGTTGAGCAAGTAAGTTAGCAAGAAAACTCCTTGTAACACCAAAGATGAACTGAAGGCAAAGATTATGGCAGCATTCACCGACTTAAACAAGGAGACTGTCCAGAAGAGTTGCAAGGAGATTCTGAAGTTGTCTGGAGGCTGTGACTGAAGCCAATGACGATTTTGAATAAGTTTACTCTTTACTATTTCGAGATATTTTTATGTAATTTTGGTAAATATATCTGTTGAAATGAGATTTCAGGGTTATTTTCAATTTTGCATAATTTAGACAGTTTATTCATTGCACCCTGTGTGTGTATATATATATATTTGTAAATATGTATGAGTGTGTATGTATATGCACATCATTGTCATCAACATTTAATGAGTGTTAAAAGTCGATGATGATGATGATGATGTGCGCATATGTATACACAAATACATATATTTTTTAAAATTTTAGCAAAAGCAACAGCGAGACCCAAGGTCTGAGAGTTTTGTGTGTTGGCACTTATCAACATACATGTTTACAAATACATATGTGTATATACACACACACACATATATATACACATACAAACACACTTTATACACATATGTACATGCATATATAATTTATATATACAATCTTTTGTTAAAATATACATGAATTTGTAAGTGTTCAATCTAACCCAAGCCAACTTTAACCAACTTGTGTTAAGTTGAAAATATGGAACAAAAAACAAACCAAAAAGAGAAAAAAATAGAACAAAACAAAAAAAAAAAAAAAACTCATCTTGTATAACATTAGCATGTGAAGAAGCTCACAACAGAATTTCAGAATAATACTTAATCCTGAAATTATTTAATAAATTAATAATTTGAAATAAAAAAAAATAACTTATGAAATATGAAATTTCCTAAACTTATAAAGCCAATGTCGTCAAAGAGACAAGTATGGTATAATTGCGTATGCTGTATTTGTACAACTTTCTACTTACTTTCTGATAGATCACAAGTTTCTTTTCTTTATACTATATTTTTGGATTGTTTTAATCCCAGATTTTTATTTATCAAGCCTACTTCAAACTGAAGAACTCTTGTACAATCTCTAGATTGTTCTATAACATTGTTTGTTGTTTGTCTGTAGCCTTCAGAACATTAGTTCTTGGCTTTCACAAGAGAAATTATTAATAATGGTAATAAAAACCTAAAGACTGTGTTTGAAGAGTTTCCTGTTCAGAATTAGATAACAACTAAAAGTATCATTAAAAATAATAATAATAATTATAATAATAATAATAATAATAATAGTAATAATAATAATAATAATAATAAAAAAAGAAAACAAAACAAAAAAATGTAAACAGATCTCAGCAAAATAAAGGTTAAAAACAACAAAAAAAAACCTTATCAAAAACAATATAAATATATATGATCAATAGTGTTTATATTCTATACTCTACAAGAAGTTCATTTTATTTGTAAAGTTTAATACCAAGTCTAGATATGTGTGTATGTGTGTCTGTATATACGTCTTTGTTTGCTGTGAATATAATGAGGAATTTTAAAATTCTATGATACATGATTGAAAACGAAAAAGAGAACCGAAAAGTTTATATAAAAATTTTTAAAACGAAAAGCCAAAGAAAAACAAAACTGTAATTTTAGAAACTTTAAAGATGCACAATATTCAGTAAAATAAAGAAGGAAAATAACAACAACTATAATAATAATAATAATAATAATAATGAGAAGAAGAACAACAACAACAACACAACAACAAACAAAAATGAATGTAAAATTTGAAAGTGAAAAATAAAGAAGTAGAAAGTGAGAAACTCTCTTCAATCTACATCAAATTGAATTCATTATAGGAAAGAAAGACTCTTGTTTCTGGCTCTTTTTACTGCAATGATGCAACAAAATATAAGCATACATGTAGAATATTTGGAAACCATCAACACACACACACACATATATATATACACACATGTACACACACACACTCTCACACACACAAACATTAAGAGAAGCAAAGTCTTTGAATTTCAGGCTGATTAAAGAAGAACTCAGTTTTAAGAGGATTGGATGTGAAAAATTTGACAATAAGATATTGTGATAATTATAGTGATTGGAAGAGGCTAGTAGTAGTTGCAATTAATCTAGACAACAATATAGAATCTATTCCAAAAGAATCCTTACCACTCCTCCCCTTCCTCCTCCTCCACCGCCGCCATCACCATGACTACTGCCACTACCAAAGCTGCCCCACCCTCAGCCCCAAGTTAGCTGCGACTATTATTGAAAGCTCTAACTTATATCATCTATAGGGTTCTAAGCTGTCCCTATGTATTATTTTACTTATGTCTCCCCTACTTCTTTCTACCTTACTGGGCCTTATCCCTGGCACCAGGAAGTGTTCTGTGGATTTCTAGACCAGCCCTGTTTAGAAGGTAACAAGTGATTAAAGAACATCCTGCCCCTACTGGATAAAATGTAAGCTCATTAACAGTTTTGTACTCATAAGGGCATTTGAACCAATCACTACAGACTAATAAAATACAACACACTTGCTTCTCAATGTAAAGAACATTTTCTACTCTAGGCACAAGACCTGAAATGCTTGGGGTGAGGGCCAGTCAATTAGATCAATCTCAGTACGCAACTGGCACTTAATTTATCGACCCTGAAAGGATGAAAGGCAAAGTTGATCTCGGTGGAATTTGAACTCAGAACATAAAGACAGGTGAATTACCGCTAAGCATTTCACCTGGTGTGTTAATGATTCTACCTGCTCACCGCCTTAAATGTATATTCTTTTCTACTCAAGGCACACAGCTTGAAATTTTAGGGAAGCGGGCCAGTCGATTAGATCTATCCCAGTATACAACTGGTACTTAATTTATTGACCCAAAAAGGATGAAAGGCAAAGTTGACCTTGGCGGAATTTGAACTCAGAACGTAAAGACTGACGAAATGCCATTAAGCATTTTCTCTGGCATGTTAATGATCCTTTCTACTAAAGGCACAAGGCCTGAAAATTGGGGGAGGGTACATGTCAATTACATTGACCCCAGTGTATCACCTGTACTTAATTTATTGAGCCCTGAAAGGCAAAGTCAACCTTGGCGGAATTTGTACCCAGAACGTGAAGACGGATGAAATGCTGCAAACTTTTTTGCATGCTAACGACTCTTTATTACTCTAGGCACAAGGCCCGAAATTTTTGGGGAGGGGGGCCAGTCAATTCGATCGACCCCAGTACACAATTGGTATTTAATTTATCAACCCTGAAAGGATAAAAGGCAAAGTTGACTTCAGCAGAATTTGAACTCAGAACGTAAAAATAGATGAAATACTGCTAAGCATTTCACCTGGCGTGCTAACGTTTCTTTTCTACTCTAGGCACAAGGCCTAAAATTTTGGGGGAGGGGCCAGTTGATTAGGTCAACCCCAGTACGCAAATGGTACTTAATTTATCAACCCCGAAAGGATAAAAGGCAAAGTTGACCTCGGCGGAATTTGAACTCAGGATGTAAAGACAGACGAAATACTGCTAAGCATTTCACCCCGTGTGCTAACAATTCTGCCAGATCGCCACCTTAGAACCACAACATCTTGCTATTGTACCCTGTGTATAAGCTCAGTAAGAATTATGTATTCTGGTCTTGGACATGGTGTGACGTAATAGTGATGGTAAATGACCAGTGCACGGATATTGATTTATAGATTTAAGCAAACAGCACATAGGTTTATCTGATTTGTAGATGTAAGTATACTTAGTCTTAGACCTTCAGATCTGTCAATCCCAGACCCCAGTCGAACTGTTCAACCCATACCAGCATGAAAAAAGGACATTAAACAATGATGATGATGATGTACCAAAATATGAGGAAAGACAGTGAATATGCTTATGTTCAATGAAATGTAGTGTAAATTGTTTTGGGTTTAAATCCAAAATAATGATATTGTGAAATGGAAAAGAGCCTGGCAATATCAAGTCAGTTTAGAAAATCTGTTTCATGATTTCTGAATTAAGTGGAGGACATAATAAACACATTGGTACATAGAAGAACTTGTGACTATTTGACAAACATCAACCAAAATGAATTATACTTTACATTGTAAGCTTGTGAGAGCTGGTGTTGTGTAAAAAAACACTTGGGCCAGCGCCATGTAAAGAGCACCAATGCCAGTGTCACATAAGAAGTGTCTGTGCCAGTGCCACACGAGAAGCACTCATGCCAGTGTCACGTAAGAAGCACCCATTCCAGTGCCACATAAGAAGCACTCATGCCAGTTCCACGTAGGAAGCACCCATTCCAGTGCCACATAAGAAGCAATCATGCCAGTTCCACGTAGGAAGCACCCATTCCAGTACCACATAAGAAGTGTCTGTGCCAGTGCCACACGAGAAGCACTCATGCCAGTGCCACGTAAGAAGTGCCTGTACCAGTGCCACATAAAAAACACCCATGCCAGTGCCACGTAAGAAGTGTCTGTACTAGTGCCACATAAGAAGCACCCATGATGGTGCCATGCAAAGAGTATCCGTGCTCTTGCCATGTAAAATGTCACCATGCCAGTTCCACCTGTAGAGCATCTGTGCTGGTGCCACATATAAAGAATGGTACTGGTGCCCCGTGAGATGCATTCAATACACTCTGTAAAGTAGTTGATGTTAGGAAAGGCATAGAAAACCATAGAAACCATGCCAGAAGAGACAGTTGGAACCTGGTGCATCTCTTAGGTCTTCCAGTTCTTGGCAAACCCACCTCATCCATGCCACCATGGAAACAAGCGTTAAATGATGATGATAATCATAGGACATCACGAAATCCTTATACCTAATCCCTGATTATATGCTCTCATTAAGTGAGTTTTTCTTTTTTTTCTTTTGGTTTAGTTATGAGGAAAAAGCAGTGCTTATGGTCCTCACAGACCCTCATGGGTACAAATGAGGCTGACATGGTTAATCTTCCTCTTGAATAATTGCAAGTTTATCACTGCAAGACAAAAAATAAAAATCCAACAACAACAACAACAACAAAAAACATGGGTATGAAAAGTGTTCTGGAGAGGCAGGTTGGGAGTGGTGGTTAGCGTTGGCATTAGGGTTAGGGTTGAATGTGGGGAGAGAACACACTACGAATGATGAGCCGGGAAAGAGAAACAAGTGAGTTAGGAGTACTTAAGTGAAGGTGACACAAGACCAACCAGTTTAGAGGAGCAGTGGAGGTGGTGAGCTGGCAGAATCGTTAGCACGCCGGGCGAAATACTTAGCGGTATTTCATCTGCCGTTACGTTCTGAGTTCAAATTCCGCCGAGGTCGACCTTGCCTTCCATCCCTTCGGGGTCGATTTAATAAGTACCAGTTACGCACTGGAATCGATGTAATCAACTTAATCCCTTTGTCTGTCCTTGTTTGTCCCCTCTGTGTTTAGCCCCTTGTGGGTAGTAAAGAAATAAGTTTAGAGGAGCAGTGGCTGTTATAGTAGGAAAGAGAGAGAGAGAGAGAGAGAGAGAGAGAGGGGGGGAGTGAGGATTCCTATTATGTGTGAACAATTTAATGTAATGAGTCTCTGAATTTACATCCTGGTTAATAGAAACCTCAACCAGTTGGCCAACACCTATTGTTTAAAGGAAGGCTCTGTATGAAATATTTGATGTTTATGTTTCCCATCATACACTAACATCTCTGACTTTTAGCTTTTTACCAAATTGACTAATTAACTCTTACTGACACAAACCACTAATAAACAGTTTCCTTAAATTATACTAATTACACTTCATCAATACCATATTAATTATACACTAATTATAGTTCATCAACACCCTATTAATTTTTGTCTAGCTATAACTCTTTACAGTCAAGAAGTGACATCAATAAAGAAAAAAACAAAAACCAAAAGACAAAAAGTTCCATTAGATATTATCTGTGAAATTTTATTTTATTTTCAGTTAGTTGTGCAGAACTTGTGCAGATCTTAACAAAGCTAAGCAAGCTGTTTATATTTGCTATGTCAATATCTCCTGCCTGATCGAGACTTAAGCCAAGTTGTTCAACGGACACTCTGATATTTGAGTTATTGACAATCTCCCTTGGCACTTGCGTTCTGCTACAACCACCACACCACCCAACGGAAAAGAACTTGTTTAAGACTCTGACCGGTCTCGATTCAATCTCCTTCGATCCAACGAGATTTACAACAGCATCCCAGGGGACTGATCTCTGCTAACAAAAGCTGAATCGGTCTGTGGTCAGAGAACCAGCTGTTGTCCAACGTCGAATGTTGATTCTGCACAGCACCTCTGTCACCTGCAATTTATTACGAGGGTGTCTTCATAAGTGAGAAATGCTGCGACATGACAATGCAGTGCTGCGTTAGCACTAACAAGATGACAGAAGCATGGAGAGAAAGGCGGTGGGGAAGGAGATAAGAAAGAAAGAAAGGAAGAAAGAGGGAAAGAACATAATGAATATGACCACCATTAAGACAACCATTACCACTCAGTTCTAACAACCTGTGCCATTTTTATTACCATTGTTGCTACCACCATCAACACCATTATCATGGCTTCTAACAACCACTGCCATTATTGCCGGACGGAACGACCGATCATCACTACTGATGTTTCAACATCACCAAAACATACACAGACTCCCACTACAACCACAACCTCCATTACTACCATGGCCAACACACTCCCATCATCATTTCTTGCTATACCACCACCACCTCCACCACTGCTGCTGCTGCTACCACCTCCACACTTACTGCCACTACCACCACTACGACGAAGATGATGACAACGATCACCACCACCGCCGCCAGCCTCACCACCATCAGCTCCACACTTACTGCCACAACCACTGCCACTACCACCACCACCATTGTCATCATCATCACCACCATCACAACCACTGCTGCTGCCACCATCACCACCACTACAACTACTACTACTACCACCACCATCACTACCACCACTACCATCACCTCCACACTCACTCCTACAACCACTGCCACTACCACCACTACTACCACTGCCACTATCACCACCATCGTCGTCATCATCATCATCATCATCATCATCATCATCATCATCATCATCATCATCATCATCATCATCATCATCATCATCATCATCATCATCATCATCACCACCAGCACCAGAGCTCAGTGACTCAATAGCACCAAAGCCAGCCACAGTAGTGGGAGCTAACACAAATGGACCATGTCACTGAAGACTGAGAGGGTGGTGAAGCAGAGGAGGAGGTAGGCTGCAGATCAATTTCTAACACAGCTGTACAAGGAGCAAGGAGGTTGGCAGAATGGAGAAGAGCAGAGAGGCAGCAAGACTAAGACAATGAACGACGGTGGCAGCAGGAGTGAAAGATTGCTATTAGAAGAGGCAGAGGGGGGAAAAGGGATGAAGACAGAGAATGAAAGGAGGTGAAGTTCACAGGGAAGCAGAGGGAAACTGGTATGGAAGGGAAGGGACAAGGTGAGGTTTCCTTGTGTGCAAACACAGGCCAAATTGAAGATGTTGTTTCTTCTAACTCAATCAGCCAACCCAAAGACAGCTTGAGATTGTTAGCTAAATTACTACAGATAGATATGCAGCAGTGATTTATCACCCACCACCCACCAGCACCACCGCCATTGCCACTACCACCACCACCACCACCACCACCACCACCACCACCACCATGATCTGTATTATTTGCTTTTGTGTCAAACAAGCAGAGAGATGAATTAGGGAGCATGAGCAGGAAGAGTGGTTGTCTGTTGCCCTTTGAAACTGCTAACAGCAACACCTTATGTCTAACAACACCTTCACATATAACGATTAGAGTCAACCTATTCAAACATTCTTCTCATGTAGATTGCTTCCACACCAAATTTCTAGGTCTACACACACTCTTACTTACAGTTACCAAACACCCAGAACTTTTATTCGTATTACCAACTCAATCAAACAAAAGAAAAATAGGCCAAAAAAATAAAAGAGATGGTTGTGACAATTACCATACTTCTAAGGAGGAAATTTTCTCAAACAATAATTTCATATTTCCTTGATTTTGTCTTTTTTTATTTTTCCTTTGAAGATTTTAGTCACTGTTCTACTGCCATAATTCCCTAAAAATTAATAATAATAGGCGTAAGAGTGGCTGTGTGGTAAGTAGCTTGCTTACCAACCACATGGTTCTGAGTTCAGTCCTACTGCGTGGCACCTTGCGCAAGTGTCTCGGGCCGACCAAAGTCTTGTGAGTCGATTTGGTAGACGGAAACTGTAAGAAGCCCATCATATATATATATATATATATATATATATATATATGTGTGTGTGTGTGTGTGTGTGTGTTTAAGTGTCTGCTTTTGTCTCCCCAGCATCGCTTGACGACCGACGGTGGTGTGTTTACGTCCCCGTAACTTAGCAGTTCGGCAAAAGAGACCAATAGAATAAGTACTAGGCTTCCAAAGAATAAGTCCTGGGGTCGATTTGCTCGACTAAAGGCGGTGCTCCAGCATGGCCACAGTCGAATGACTGGAACAAGTAAAAGAGTAAAAGAGAGTAAGAAAATAACCAAATGAAGTTGACAACTTTTTTTAATTAAATAGGGATGCATTGAACAGTACTAACTTATCCTCGTTTTCATTTACACTAGATGTGTGTGTGTATGAGTGTAAGTGAGGAAAAGTGGTTAATTAAAAAGTTCATTTAGTAACAACATGGTTCTGAGTTCAGTTTTACTACATGACATCTCTACATGGCCAATGCTTTGTGAGATTTGACAGACAAAAATTGCAAAAGAAAAAAAACAACAAAACACAAACATTATGTACAAAGCACCAACTGATCGTGACCGCTTGCCAGCCTTGTCTGGCCCCTGAGCCAGTGGCACGTAAAAAGTACCCACTACACTCACGGAGTGGTTGGTGTTAGAAAGGGCATCCAGCTGTAGAAACACTGCCAGATCAGACTGGAGCCTGGTGCAGCTTCCTGGCTTCCCAGACCCTGGTCGAACTGTCCAACTCATGCTAGCATGGAAAATGGATGTTAAACAATGATGATGATGATCACCATCATCTTTTAATACCTGCCTCCCAGAGATGGTTTGTTTGGATCCAGCGAAGGACAGCACCATGGTCCAATGTCTGCTTTGGCATGGTTTCTACAGAAGGATGTCGTTCCTAACCCTAACCATTCCACAGAATGTACGGTGTGCTTTTTTTCTCATGGCACCACCTTTAGTGATGCTGCCATGTAGCTGCAAGCCTAAGGTACCTGTTGACTGAGTTGGTGGTGGTGGTGGGAACTACAAGACCCCTTCGACTGAGGGAGGAGTAGAATCGAGGTTTTTGTGTCAGGTGATGAGAGATTAGAGTATGAATAGAGGGAAAGAAATAGGTGTCTTGCAGTAAAGGAGATAAATGGCTACCTCAGGAGGGGTGAGAGAGAGAGAGGGAGAGAAAGAGAGAGAGAGAGAAGGAGAGAAAGAGAGAGAGAGAAAGAGGGAGAGAAAGAGAGAGAGAAATGATGATGAGGGTGTGACAACGGGGTGCACTCAAGTTACAGGCAAGTGTATATAATTGGAGTGGAACCAAAGAATGGATAGGGTGAGTGGATGGGTAAATTTGAGAAATTGTGAAAAAAGAAAGATGGAGAGGTGGGAATGTAGTGAGTAGACATAGAAGGAGGGGCCATATGTGGCTCATCAATGTAGTGGCTTTACTTTTGTCAATGTGACAGGAATAAGGAATAAGATTAGTGGTTTGCATGATGTCTTTTGAAATGTCACATAACCGCATGTAATTTTTCTTCTCGGTTAGGTTGTGTTGAAGTGTTGCTGTAACTTCTGTCACATATACAAATGAATTTCTCATATATGCCTGATCAAGTGAGCAAGCGTCAAGGTCTTGGTAATTACAACTGGGAGTTGGCTCTTGGTGATGGTTACAAGTGATAATGTCCTTCATAGTGGGGCAGAGCTGTATTATATTTTTATCAAGTGTCTGTTAAAAATCTCCCTGTATTTGTGGTTTACCAGGAAATGCTTATCTAAAAGAGTCTGGAATTTCTGGCCTGCATTAGTTTTAATATAAAGGGAGAAGCAGGGGTGGGGCAAACCATATTATTTTCCTAGGTCTACTTTTATGATTCATATTTTTACTTGAAGCGTTGTAGGCAGAGCTTCTTAAACCTTCCCAAAATAAAAATGACTGGTAAAAATACCAGTCCTGATAGAGGCTGCTTCCAATTATTTTGCAAAAAGAAAAAAAAGAAAAGAAAAATGATTGCCGAAGGTGGCTATACACCTGAGTAATTACAGCATGTTGCTGAAACTGCGTTTTTCTACTTGCTGGAACATTTATTTCTTGGGAAGAAAAATCAACAAGATTTAAAGCTCTTGAAAATTGTCTGATGCATCTTCAAAGTGGAAATGTTGCAGGAAATATGAAATGAAAGTCTCTAGTGTGAACAGCATCACACACCTTATGTTTGTACTTCATAATCACCTCCATTTCTCTAAATTGAGCCTATGTGCTATCTACATCACTTATGAACATCACCACTAATCTTAATCCATCTACCATTAATAGTGTAATCCTTCCTACCATCATGAATCCAAATCCTTCTACAATTAATAATTTAATCCCTCCGACCATAACTAATCTAATACCTCCCACCATCACTAAACTAATCCCTCCTACCATCACTAAACTAATCCCTCCTACCATGACTAATTTAAAACCTCCCACCATCACTAAACTAATCCCTCCTACCATGACTAATCTAATCTCTCCTACCATGACTAATCTAATACCTCCCACCATCACTAAACTAATCCCTCCTACCATCACTAAACTAATCCCTCCTACCATCACTAAACTAATATCTCTTACCATCATTATACTAATCCCTCCTACCATGACTAATCTAATACCTCCTACCAACACTAATCTAATCCATCCTCCTACCATCATTAAACTAATTCCTTCTACCAATCACTAATCTAATACCCCTGACCATCATTAATCTAATCTTTCCTACCGCCATTAATCTTAATCCCTCCAATTACCATCATTACTTCTTTGCTACAATTATCTCTTGATTTATGATTTTAATCTGATGAGGAAATGTTGAGATTTGTTTGCTATTTACCTTCTCTTTTTCCCATCTGCCTCTCATCTCTCTCTCTTTCATATACACACAGTCCAACACTCATTATATTATCTTTCTCCCCACCCCACCTCTCTCTCTCTCTCTCTTTCCTTGCTTTGCTTTATCGCACTTGTTTCTCTTTGTATGTGTGTATAAAAGTATACCTCAATTCATGTTGTTTCAAGTTATGTCTTTTTTGACTTCATGTCATCAGTTTTTTTTTAAAAAGAAATTAATGGGAAAAATAACCTCAACTTCAGTTGATTTATCAGACTTGAAGTCAGTCTTAGCAAATATATTTAAAAGCATGCAAGTTTTTTTTTTTAAATACTTAAAAACCAACACGAAAGTGGAAAATCAAATAAAATACATGTGAAAATATGTACAAATCATTTATTAGAACCACTAAAAGCTAATAAATTGTGAAAAATGTACATAGCTACAATGTTTACATTTATTTACATGTCTTTTAGGACCAAAAGTTCTAGAATTCCATAGTGAAGTAGCATTGTAGTTCATAGCAGGAAATTCAAATGTGTGTCTGTGTTTGCTGTGTATAAATTTTGTTTTTATACATCATACACTCCAAGGTTCCTACTGCCATATCTAAGAGTAGGAACTGTGAATGCACACAAACAACAATGTAAGTAATATCTAGGGTACCCAGACCATACATTTGGAGGAAGGCTTAAGCAATTAAAGTGTTAACTTTTACATGTGCCATCTAGTGGCTCATTGCTAACTTCACACAACAGCCATATGCACCAATGTACCATCAGTGGTACATCATCATCATCGTTTAATGTCTGTTTTCCATGCTGGCATGGGTTGGATGGTTTGACTGAGGTCTGGAAAGCCAGCGGCTGCACCAGGCTCCAATCTGATCTGGCAGTGTTTCTACAACTGGATGCCCTTCCTAATGCCAACCACTCCAGGAATGTATGGGTACTTTTTATGTGCCACAGGTACAGGAGCCAGTCAGTCAGCCCTGGAAACGATCACGTTTGGATAGTGCTTTTTTATGTGCCACTGGCGTGGGAGCCAGTCAGGGGAACTGGCATCGGCTATGTTTGGATGGAGCTTTTTATGTGGGACTGGCACGGGAGCCAGTCAAGTGGCCCTGGTATTGATCATGTTTGGATAGTGCTTGTACATGCCACCGGCGTGGCAGCCAGTCAGAGGGCATTGGCTAGGTTCAGATGGTGCTTTTTATGTGCCATCAGCATGGGTACCAGTCAGGGGACATTGGCATCAACTACATTCAGATGGTGCTTTTTTGTATGCCACTGGCATGGGAGCCAGTCAGGGAGCACTGGCATTGACCACATTCAGATGGTGCATTTTACGTAATTTGAGTAAATCTTTTATTCTGTGTCTTTGACATGGTTTTGAGTATATTTAAATAACATGAGTGCTAAATATTAAAGTTTGATTATGAAATATTGTAAACATTCCAAAAAATTACATTTTCTTGTAACTGAACAGTATGCAGTATGACCAAAAATATGTGGCATCACTGTAAGTTCCAGTAACAAGCCACATCAATTAACACATTAGATCAAGCCCAGCACTTGACTGGGGCCTTATTTAGTCAACCTCATAAGGATGAAAGATGGAGGTCCCCCCAGCATTATGTTATATAGTCATAAACTGGTGATTCAGTTTGTCCCAGGTTCGACTCAGATACACGATATTGACAGAACTGGCAAAATATGATTATCCATCACACCTGAACTGTTTTGCCAGTGTATAACTTTCAGGTGTTTTAACAGCCAATGCGATGAGGGAGGCATCCTTCAAGCACTTAACCCCCTCCCCTGAACCAGTGAACAAATAAAACACACACACACTATGTGCAGTCAATAATGTTTACAATGCTAGCACTACTTTTAAATTGGTACTGGCGTCCGTATCAGTGACACGTAAAAGCACCAACTGATTGTGGCTGTTTGCCAGCCTGCTCTGGCTCCTGGCTATGTAAAAAACACCCACTACACTCATGGAGTGGTTGGCGTTAGGAAGGGCATCCAGCTGTAGAAACACTGCCAGATCAGACTGGAGCCTGGTGCAGCCTCAATGGCTTACCAGAACCTGGTCGAACTGTCCAACCCATGCTAGCATGGAAAATGGACGTTAAATGATGATGTTGATGATGATATGCATCGTTGTGGCATACCAACAAATGGCTTTTATACTATTTATATTTTGTCAGGAACTGGTGATTCTCTTTGCCCCAGGTTCGATTCAGGTATGTGATGTTGATAAGACATAGAAATGGCAAAATAGCGGTATCCCTCACTCTTGAATGAGATCTGGAGTGAGTTGTCTTGCCTGTCTTTGACATTCAGGCATTTCAACACCCAGTGCAATGGGGAAGTTGTTCTTCAGGTTCACAATGAACCAGCGAACAAACCAAACACACACACTGAGCATGTCTGGTCAGTAATGTTTACAACACTAGCATTGCTTGTAATTCATTACTGAACACACACACACACATATGGTGGTCTTCTTTCAGTTTCTGTCTATCAAATCCACTCACAAGGCTTTGGTCAGCCTGAGACCATGGTAGAAACACTTGCCCAAGGTGTCATGTAGTGGGACTGAACCTGGAACCATGTGGTTGGGAAATAAGCTCTGACCACACAGCCATGCTCTGAAATAAGTCACAGCACTGTGAAAGCTAGTGTAGCTTTTGGAAAACTTAAGAAGCAAGTCTGGTCAGATTAGGGTACCACAAGACCCACAAAACTCTCTGTGTAAGAGGCCAATATACTTATAACCCTGCAATAAGGGTGCATAAAGTAGACAACCTGGAGGCATCATTATCAAGCGGTTGGAGAGGTTTCATCCATATTGCATCTGATGCACCCTGAACATCAAGTGGGCCTCTTACACATCTGATGTGATTATACTTGAGAAATGGGTTGCACCAGCATTGAGGAAAGAACAGTTTTGAATCAGATGCATTGGGTTGGTCACCTGAACAGATTTTTTTGGGGGAGCTGACTGACCAGAGGGGAAAAGGCCTCAACATAAACCAAGGAAACAATTTAAGGATGTAATAAAAAGCTATCTTAATCCTTTTGTTACCAACCTGGTTGAAACTGCATCTGGCTCTGTAGTACAAATGTCTTGTTTTCATAAGTTTTTCATTAAAATCTTCCACCAAACCTTAATCGCAATTTATGTTCCTATTAAATTATTTTACTAAATTCTTTCTTATATTTGAAATAATTGAAAGAAACACAGAGCATCTCAAAATAAATACAGTAACGAAAGGGTTAAAGCTTTGGAGATGTATGTGGATAACTGGGAGGCAATGGTTGAAAACTGCATCATGGAGAAATATTGTTAGGAATAGATGTGACATCTCTGAACAAAAAACTGAGTGGAGTGCACTGCTTTGATGCGTTTCTTCCATAAGCAACACTCGGGTACAATGTTTGCAGAAACCCAGCAGGAACTGAAGTGCAATGTGTGCGGATGATTGCCACACAGCTATGCCTGTGCACTTTTCTAAAGAAAACAATGATACGAGTGAGATTGTTGCCAGAGCAACATGCTGGCCTTCGTGCCGATGGCACGTTAAGCACACCATTCGAGCATGATTGTTACCGTGTCGCCTTACTAGCACTTGTGCTGGTGGCACATGAAAAACACTTGGGCATGGCCACCAAACTGGCCATCATGCCGGTGGCACGTAAAGGCACCAACTACACTCTCGGAGTTGTTGGTATTAGGAAGGGCATCCAGCTGTAGAAACTCTGCCAGATCACATGGGAGTCTGGTTCGCCAGACCTCAGTCAAATCATCCATCCCATGCTAGCATGGAAAGCAGACGTTAAACAATGATAATGATGAATGATGTGAGGAAGATTCAGCAACTACTTTTAGCTGGTTGTGCAAACAGCAAAGAGGCTCCTGATTGATTCATAGTCGTTGTAATATTGATGTTGTTATTGTGGTCATTGGTGATTTGGTGTTGGGGATGTTATCGGAGAAGTGAGGATGTTAATTTGTTTAGAGCTAAAGTGTTAGTGTTAGAGATGTGAAGTGTTGTTCTGTGTGATAAAATAATCATTGTAGTTAGAGATTATGTCGATGGGGCTGGGGGTGATGTTAATGCTATCGCTGCTAATATTTTGGTCATTATTTAACCCAAGGCCATCACAGATCCAGCAGACTTGCGATCAAAGGTGCAGGTTTTTTTTGGAGCTGTTCTGTAAACATGACTGATAAGAGTGACATATCAGTGTTGAGAGTTGAGGAAGAAAGACAAGGGATAAGAGAAGAGAGAGAGAGAGAGAGAGAGAGAGAGAGAGAGAGAGAGAGAGAGAGAGAGAGAGTGAAGGTGGAAGGAAGGCAGCGAAGGTGATTGTGTTGCCAATATCGGTGAAACAATATTGGATGTGCAACATATGTACAAACAGTGACCAGTGATCAGAACCAGATGCCCATGAGGAAAAAAAACGGGAAGACACCACACCATAACAACAAACAACGAACCCATAATCAATTAAGAAAACACAGCAAGGCAGACGTTGGTTAGGGATGAAGAGAGGGACCATGATGACAAAGATGATGATGATGATGATGATGAAGAAGATGGTGATGAAGATGAGGATGAGATAGAAGGGAAGGAGAAGGAGCAGCAAGGAAAGGCTGGATGAATTACTACACACACACGCATGTGTGTGGAGATGGATATCAGGAAACGATGGGGAGGGAGGAGAGGTTGAATAGATGAATGATGCAGGAAGGTGAAGATGATAGGAAAAGAAAAGAGAGAAGAAACATAAAGGAAACTTTGTGAAGAAAGAGAGGAAATAAGGAATGTGTGAATGAAATGAAAGGAGGGAGGAGCAGTAGGAAAGATGAAAGTAGGAGGAGGAAGCCAGGTGGAAAAGAACCAGGGGTACTGACAACAGCCTTATATCTACAGATGCATTTTGACTTGTTACTGAGTGTAGACAGAGGAGAATCTGGTGGGATATTTGATCAAAATGTTTATATTTAGTAGACAGGCGCAGGAGTGGCTGTGTGGTAAGTAGCTTGCTTACCAACCACATGGTTCCGGGTTCAGTCCCACTATGTGGCACCTTGGGCAAGTGTCTTCTACTATAGCCTCGGACCGACCAAAGCCTTGAGAGTGGATTTGGTAGAGGGAAACTGAAAAGAAGCCCGTCGTATATATGTATACGTGTGTGTGTGTGTGTATGTGTTTGTGTGTCTGTCTTTGTCCCCCCAACATCGCTTGACAACCGATGCTGATGTGTTTACGTCCCCGTAACTTAGCGGTTCGGCAAAAGAGACCAATGGAATAAGTACTAGGCTTACAAAGAATAAGTCCTGGGGGTCAATTTGCTCGACTAAAGGCGGTGCTCCAGCATGGCCACAGTCAAATGACTGAAACAAGTAAAAGAGTAAAGAGAAAAGAGAGAGAGAGAGAGAGAGAGAGAGAGAGAGAGAGACAGAGAGAGAGAGGGAGGGAGACGTACCACTGCAACCACTGTTGCAGCTGTCATGGTATACAAGGAAACAGTTTGGTTGGACATGCACTGCACCCTGTGTATTGAACCCCTGTTTAGTGGTAATCCCTCAACTATCGTGGGTGTTATGTTCCAAAACCTCCCGTGATGGGTGAAAATCTGCAAGTAGGAACAGTACTGTACTATATATTTTTTTGTATCATTTTTATAATTTGTGTATATTTATTTCATTATAAATGCTAAACAACCCCACACACTCACCTCCCGAGTTTCGTTTTCCATACAGTATGTGAGATTCTTTAGTTACTCATCTACAGTACTCTACATATTTTCTTGTAATATATTTTAAATAATGTGTTATACAGTGCAGTACTCTTTTACTCTTTTACTTGTTTCAATCATTTGACTGCAACCATGCTGGAGCACCGACTTTAGTCGAGCAAATCGACCCCGGGACTTATTCTTTGTAAGCCCAGTATTTATTCTATCGGTCTCTTTTGCCGAACCGCTAAATGACGGGGATGTAAACACACCAGCATCGGTTATCAAGCAATGCTAGGGGGACAAACATACACACACATATATATAGATATATATACATATATACGACAGGCTTCTTTCAGTTTCCGTCTACTAAATCCACTCACAAGGCATTGGTCGGCCCGGGGCTATAGCAGAAGACACTTGCCCAAGATGCCACGCAGTGGGACTGAACCCGGAACCATGTGGTTGGTTAGCAAGCTACTTACCACACAGCCACTCCTGCACTTTATTTTAATTTATTAATTTTTAGGCGTGAAAATGTTTATTTTACCACAGAAATAATTAAAATTTAAAAAAGATATAAATACCTATCGGCTGCAGAAACCTGTGATATATTGAGGAGTCTGCGATATAAATTTACATATATTAGCTAGAAAAATCCAAGGTATACTGAGCACATGATAGGTGAACCACGATGGACTGAGTGCATGGCAGGTGAACCACAATGAACTGAGTGCATGACAGGTGAACCACAGTGTACCGAATGTGCAATAGGTGAACAGCGATGTACTGAGTGAACTGTGAATTATGGAGTGTGTGATGGGTGAACCACAATGCACTGAGTTCATGACAAGTAAACTGCGGTGTACTGAGTGTGCAATAGGTGAACAGCGATGTACTGAGTGTGTGATGAGTGAACCGCAACATGCTGAGTGCATGATAGGTGAACTGCAATGCACTGAATGTGCGATAGATGAACTGCAATACGGGGAAGGATTACTGAACATCAATGCAGAATGGGTTTAAAGTGGCAGTTTGGTAGAATTGATAGATCTTTGGCAAAAAACATTGCATTAATGGTTTGTAGCCATTATCTCAACACGCATTTCTAACTGAAATATCTTTAATGCCTCTGAAGAGATTCATCTTGTAATGATTTTAATTTTATAAAGGCGTAGGAGTGGCTGTGTGGTAAGTAGCTTGCTTACCAGCCACATAGTTCCGGGTTCAGTCCCACTGCATGGCACCTGGGGCAAGTGTCTTCTTCTATAGCCTCGGGCTGACCAAAGCCTTGAGTGGATTTGGTAGACGGAAACTGAAAGAAGCTCGTCGTATATATGTATGTGTGTGTATATGTTTGTGTGTCTGTGTTTGTCCCCCCAACATCGCTTGACAACTGATGCTGGTGTGTTTACGTTCCCGTAACTTAGTGGTTCAGCAAAAGAGACCGATAGAATAAGTACTAGGCTTACAAAGAATAAGTCCTGGGGTCGATTTCTTCGACTAAAGGTGGTGCTCCAGCATGGCCACAGTCAAATGACTAAAACAATTAAAAGAGTAATCATCTAAAGATTACTGAATCAAAACAACTGTCAGAGATGTCATATTCTATAATTAATAAATATTTTATTAATTACTTCCTCATAGGAAAATTCAGAAACGAAGTGTAGGTCAATCAACAAATGCCCAGACACGAAATTTTAAACATATTTTAAAAAATACACATACATTAATACAATTTAACACAGATCAATAGACCTATATAAATAAAAGTACCACATATAGATATATAGATGAAAATATAAATTAAAAGAATGTAAAACTATTTGATGTCATCATCATCATCGTATATGTAAACACACCAGCATCATATATATGTATGTATATATATACATATATATATTCCCCTTCTTCAGCTGCTCCTGCTTTGACTTATTCCGTGTTTCGAAGAAGTCGAAGCAGGGGCAGCTGAAGAGGGGGAATGTTCCTTGTGTTGTATGTCTTGTACTCTGTTTTTTGTTTTTTTGTTGTTTAGAAAAAGTCTGTTACCATGTTTTGCTTTTATGTTCTCATTTCTCGTTGTGTTCTACGTTTTTTGTGGTGTCCTGTACCCATATATGCATGTATATATACATATAGATGTAGGTATGTACATATATGTATGTATATATGCATATGTTTTATTTATTAAATTGTTATTCTATGATCGAATGCCACGCATCCTCTTCCAAGTAGGTTTTATCTATCTGTCTCTATATATATATACACATACACACACACACATATATATATATCTATAGTAATCCCGTGCGATCAGTTTATTATTTAAGCTTACGTCGATTCCTCTGAGGTGTTGATTTGCATTTGTAATAAAATAAATATATATAAATTATAAAAATACAAAAAAAATATACAGTACATTACTGTTTCTACTTTGCAGTTTCACTTATCGTTGGGGGGGGGGTTGGAATGTAACATGCGATAGTCGAGTGATTACTGTGCGTATATATATATATATGTGTGTATTACCATGCTTGACCATTAACCCCACAAGTTTTTTTTTATTCTCCCACTGTTTATTTTCTTATTCCTTCCTACTGAGGAGCATAGGCTTGAAACATAAAAGACTTTCTCACCTTCCTAAGTTTCTAACTAATACACCTGCTTGTTGATCATACACCTGTCTTCGTCTTTTGTTTTTCTGTAAATTTCAACTATATATATTATTTATATAATTATTTGATTGAATGCCATGTATCCATTTCCAAGTAAGTTTATTCCCCACCTTCTCTCTCTCTCTCTCTCTCTCATCATCATCATCATCATCATTTAGCGTCCGTTTTCCATGCTAGCATGGGTTGGACGGTTCTACTGGGGTCTGTGAAGCCAGAAGGCTTCATCAGGCCCAGTCAAATCTGGCAGTGTTTCTACGGCTGGATGCCCTTCCTAACGCCAACCACTCCGTGAATGTAGTGGGTGCTTTTTACGTGCCACCCGCACTTGTGCCAGACAGAGCTGGCAAACGGCCACGAACGGATGGTGCTTTTTATGTGCCACCGGCACGAGGGCCAGGCGAGGCTGGCAACGGACACGAAACGGGGCGGTGCTGGCAACGGTCGTGAAACGGAAAGTTCTCTTACATGCCACCGGCACTGGTAACACATCTGCAATTTCCATTGATCGATTTCGATTCTGATCCTCACTTGCCTCAATGGGTCTTCACAAGCAGAGTTTCGACATGCCACCGGCACTGGTAGCACATCCGCAATTTCCATTGATCGATTTCGATTCTGATCCTCACTTGCCTCAACACGTCTTCACAAGTAGAGTTTTGTGTCCCAAGAAGGGAAGGTATGCATACGTAGGCTGGCTCCATCCCATGTAGAAGGCCACGGGTTGTGGACTCACTTGTCCTGCCGGGTCTTCTCGCGCACAGCACACTTCCAGAGGTCTCGGTCTCTAGTCATTTCCTCAGTGAGACCTAAAGTTCGAAGGTCGTGCTTCACCACCTCGTCCCAGGTTTTCCTGGGTCTGCCTCTTCCACAGGTTCCCTCAACCGCTAGGGTGTGGCACTTTTTCACACAACTATCTTCATCCATTCTCGCCACATGACCATACCAGCGCAAACGTCTCTCTTGCACACCACAACTGATGCTTCTTAGGTCCAGCTTTTCTCTCAAGGTACTTACACTCTGCCGAGTGTGAGTACCGGCATTACACATCCATCGGAGCATACTGGCTTCATTTCTAGCGAGCTTACGCATATCCTCAGCAGTCACGGCCCATGTTTCACTGCCATGTAGCATGGCTGTTCGTACACACGCATCATACAGTCTGCCTTTCACTCTGTGCGAGAGGCCTTTTGTCACCAGCAGAGGTAAGAGCTCTCTGAACTTTGCCCAAGCTATTCTTACTCTAGCAGTTACACTTTCAGCACACCCGCCCCCGCTGCTGACTTGGTCACCTAGGTAACGGAAACTATCAACTATTTCTAGTTTTTCTCCCTGGAAAGTGACGGAAGTTGGTCTCAGAGCATTTTCAGTGTTTATTGTTCCTGAGCATCTGCCACATACAAAAACCATCTTCCTAGTTAGCCTTCCTTTGACATTGCTGCATCTCTTATGTGTCCATAGCTTACACTTGGTGCATCTTATAGAGTTTCTACCTACACCTTTTCTACAGATCGAGCAGGGCCATCTACCTGAAGGTGTTTGTGATTTGTCTACCTTCCTACTGATTACGACTTTGGTTTTAGCTAGATTGACTCTGAGGCCCTTCGATTCTAATCCTTGTTTCCACACCTGAAACTTCTCCTCCAGTTCTGATAGCGACTCAGCAATTAGAGCAAGGTCATCAGCATAGAGGAGCTCCCAAGGGCATCCTGTCTTGAATTCCTCCGTTATTGCCTGGAGGACTAAGATAAATAGGAGGGGGCTGAGTACTGAGCCTTGGTGGACCCCTACCTCTACCCGGAATTCTTCACTGTACTCATTTCCAACCCTCACCCTACTAGCGGTGTCCCTATACATGGCCCGCACAGCTCTCACTAACCATTCATCTATCCCTAGTTTTCTCATTGCCCACCAGATAAAGGATCGGGGGACCCTGTCGAAGGCTTTCTCCATGTCAACAAAAGCCAGGTACAGGGGCTTATCTTTGGCTAGGTATTTCTCCTGCAGCTGCCTTACCAGGAATATAGCATCAGTAGTACTTTTCCCTGGCACAAACCCAAACTGCATCTATATATATATATATAATATATATATGATGTATGTGTGTGTGTATATATATATATATATATATATATATATATATATATATATACATATATATACATATATATATGTATGTATGTGTGTATATGTGTGTGTGTATATATATATGTATGTATATATCTTTACATGCATGCACACGCATACATACAATAAACTTTAGTCAGTCTAAGGCTGTAGTAGAAAATAATTATGTAAGAGGCCATGTAGAGGGATTGAACAAGAAGCCTAGAAGCCATGTGGTTGGGAAATCAACTCCCTAACCACATGGTCATAAGCCAAGGAGTAGCCAATGTAGTCGTGGAACAAACAGAATACACACCACTGAAGGTGAATCAGACAATCAGTTTATGTATATATGTGTGTAGATGCAAATGTCTATCTGTATACAGGTATTTATATATGTATAGGTATTTATATATTTATATAAGGCGGCGAGCTGGCAGAAACATTAGCACGCCGGGCGAAATGCTTAGCGGTACTTCGTCTGTCTTTACGTTCTGAGTTCAAATTCCGCTGAGGTCGACTTTGCCTTTCATCCTTTCTGGGTCGATAAATTAAGTACCAGTTACGTACTGAGGTTGATGTAATTGACTTAATCCGTCTGTCTGTCTTTGTTTGTCTCCTCTGTGTTTAGCCCCTTTTGGGTAGTAAAGAAATAGGTATTTATATATGTATATACGTGTGTAAATGCAAATGTCTATCTGTATAAATGTAGACGTATATGTATACAGATATTTATATATGTATATATGTGTGTAGATGCAAATGTCTATCCGTATAAATGTAAACATATATGTACACCGATATTTATAGCTGTAGACTCGTCCGTCAATTACGTGTATATATATATATATATATATATATATATTTGTTCTCCCCTCACCATCTTTCTACAGTTTGTTTTTAAATCAATGAAATGTGTGAATGTATTTGCTAAACGATGCTAGAGGGCAGCACTGGGCAAACTGTAGCAGTTCTCCAAGTACTTATCGCACACAAATTATATAATATCGAGTGTGTGTGTGTGTGTTTGCAGGAATCAAAACAAGGATCTATCAATGCAATTATTGTGAGTCCTCGACTGAAGAGATGGATAGAACACCCCCCCCCCTCCCGCCATTCCCCACCGCAAAAAAAAAAACCCAGAACCGAAAGCAATGCAAAGTCATTGTATTAAATGATGATGATGATAATAATAATAATAATAATAATAATGATAACAACAAATAAATAACAAACCAAACAAAAATTTGCCATTGGCAAAAAAAGATTCATTCAGAAATCTTCACTTAAAAGTTTTCTATGAAGAAAATTAAAGACCAGGACTTGACTAGCAATAGCTATTAACAATGGCCCTGCCACTTCTTCTTGTTCTTGTTCTTGTTCTTGTTCTTCTTCAAATAATGTGAATGAACCACAATAGAATTGGCTTTTGTTTAGCCATTCTTTTTCCTTCTTTTTCTTCTCTCTCTCTCTCTCTCCTTAGATTTTCGCAATGCCTGAAAGCAATACAAGCGAACTTATCTCCAGTGCAAGACAATAAGTTATTCTCTCTTAGAATGACAAGAGATATCAACTTGAACCTGCACTTACTCACAAGCTTTCCCCCCCGCTTCCCTCTCTCCCCACACCCAAACGCTACCAGACTACTGGGTAGCATTGTAAGTACCCAGGGGCAAGACAGTTGAAATAATGTTTTCTCTTGGGATCAATCCCCTCCCTTCCACCACACCCTTTCAGGTAATTGTCCCCCCCCCCACAACCACAAACCTGGAATACAACTCTAACTGCTCCTGATGGAGATGAGAAATATAACGAGAACATTGATGATGATGATGATGATGATGATGATGTCGGCATTGAAATTGTATCACATATCAGTCTTGTCAATTTCATGCTCAAAACAAGTCAAAACATCAAATGTACATAGAGGGTCACCCAGGTCAAAGGCTATTCATCAGTGGCCACCTCTACTGAAGGAGACATAGCATTTGAAGACAGAAAGGCTTTGTTTTTAATTTATTTCAAGAAAAGCAAAAAGTTGCTGTTGTTGTTGTTGGAGTGTTATAAGTTAGTAGCAGGTGGGACTAAATACCTTGTGGTGACATGTTTAATCAAGACCCTCTGCATTCTGAGATCAAATCCTATTAAATCCAACTTTGACTTTCGATCCCTGCTTTAGGTGGTAATGTAATGCTGTGGCGAGAGTCATTGACACCCCTGTGAGATTGGATGAATGGACTCGCTGGACTCTTATAAAAAGTAGCATTTTGGTTGAGACAAGTCATAGGAGTTGTTGAGATCACTGAGAGTTTGTAACCATTGGAGTACCGTGTTTAGTGGAGTACATCGTGTGAAGACAGTTGTGTCTATCCCTGCTTTATCAAATTTGTATATCCAACATATAGAAGGATAGAAAATTTAATAAACTCGGTATTTATTACCTCATAAATATCTAGCCTTGTATTTCATTTATTTATACATCAGATTTTCCAAATTCATGTAAAAGCACCCACTACACTCTCAGAGTGGTTGGCATTAGGAAGGGTAACCAGCTGTAGAAACTCTGCCAGATCAGATTGGAGCCTGGTGCAGCATACTGGCTCGCCAGTCCTCAGTCAAACCGTCCAACCCATACCAGCATGGAAAGTGGACGTTAAACAACGATGATGATAATGATGATGAGAAGAGTTAGACATCATCATCATCATTTAATGTCTTACATAGTGGCATGGACTGGACAGTCTGATAGGGCTTGAGGACTGCATCATGCTCCAGTGTCTGGTTTGGTATGGTTTCTAGGGCTGGACACCTTCCTTATGCCAACCACTTTACATCTTAGACTGAGTGCTTTTTCTGTGCCACCAGCATCATTGAGGTTACCATGCTACTCACATGACCACAAAATCTGGAGAGCAGCTTTATGTTAAGGGATGGACTCTCCTCCCAAAGATCGTGTACGAGTGTCCAGCTTTTTTGCTAAATGACCGGCACAGAAAATGATTTGTTTACAGGGATCAAAATGCCTGTCCTGAAACAGAAGCACGGTGTGCCACACGTCAGTTGTCAAAGTGATCGCAGTGCAATGTGAGATGAGTGTTTTGCTCAAGAACACAATGCGTCACACAGTCTAGGAATTGAAACCACGATCTCACAATCATGAGTGCAACACCTGAACCACAAGATCATTCGTCCTCACTATATATATATGTATATATATATATATATATATTATATATATATATATATATATATATATATATGATATATATATATCTATATATATATATGGCCGTGGCCTTTGGGCTAAAACATTTTTAAGGATTTAAGGAGATATATATATATATATATATATATATATATTCTTTTCTACTCTAGGCACAAGGCCGAAATATTCGGGGAAGTGGCCAGTTGATTAGATTGACTCCAGTATGTAACTGGTACTTAATTTATTGACCCTGAAAGGCAAAGTCAACCTCGGCGGAATTTGAACCCAGAACGTAAAGATAAATGAAATACCACTAAGCATTTTGCTTGGCGTGCTAACGTTTCTTATTTCTTTACTGTCCACAAGGGGCTACACACAGAGGGGACAAACAAATAGATTAAGTCGTTTATATTGACCCCAGTGTGTAACTGGTACTTAATTTATCGACCCTGAAAGGATTAAAGGCAAAGTCGACCTTGGGGGAATTTGAACCCAGAACGTAAAGACAAACGAAATTCCGCTAAGTATTTCGCCTGGCATGCTAACGTTTCTGCCAGCATGCTGCCTTTATATATATATGTATATCATTAATAATTGGCAGAAGTTAGACTGATGCAAAGGTCAAAAGCATCATGCATTGACATTTACCAAACTGGTTTCATTCCAAACATCATTACATTTTACATTACTCTCCTCTTTAACCCTGTCATTACCAACCCAACTGAAACCACCTCTACTCTAAAGTACAAATGCTTTGTTTCTATAAGTTTTGAATTAAAATCTTCCACCAAACCTTAGTCACAATTTATGTTCCTAACACTAGCTTAATGATAACTAAGTTATTTCACTATATTCTTTGTTATATTCAAAATTAATTGAAAGAAACACAGAACATCTCAACAGAAATATGGTAACAAAAGGGTTAAATGTGGTAACATTTTAATACTCTCTGTATTAAATATGGTAACATATTTATGTTACCATATTTAACCTGTATTAACCCTTTTGATACAAACCTGGCTGAAACCACCTCTGGCCCTGTAGTACAAATGACTTGTTTTCATAAATTTTAAATTAAAATCTTCCACCAAACTTTTGTCACAATTTATGTTCCTAACACTAACTTAATGATAACTAAGTTATTTTACTAAATTCTTTGTTATACTCAAAATTAATGGAAAGAAACAGAAAGCATCTCAACAGAAATATGGTAACAAAAGAAAGAGTAAAGGCGGAATGGTTAACGCGATAAAGTATTGCACTACGAATTCCAAGTGTCTCTATTCTATGTAGTTTCTGAAATGAAAACTTTTTCAATATTGTCAGTCGTAGATCACATGGGAATATTGCGGCAGACTAGATTCCTGTCCAAGAGCAAACTTATTTCTTAGCTGTTTCACAGCATTGAACTGAACTAAATTATCAGTTATGTGCTAATTAGACATTATTTAATTAAACTTTAGCATGCTGTAGGTGCATCATGTTGCCATACAGGTTTTCTCCCCTCTCAATGCAGCACAAATCTGCTTGCAGCTACAGGGGAGAAAACTTGTACGACAACATGATGTGCCTAAGCATGCTAAAGGTTAAACCCTATTGCATTACATATATGGTAGAGTCAATGAGGAAGCCTGTATGTGGTAACTCAACCTGCTAGAAATAACAACCAAATTTCCTACAAACCATGCCCGGCCGTCTTACAAAATAGGACATGTTGGATAATGTAATTCAACATAGTCTGATAAAAGAGTAGAGAAAAGAGGATGGCCATGGTTGGAATACATACAATGAGAAGTCTAATTCACCATGACAAACCTGCAGCTAAACAACAACTTGCAACACAGTGAAAGGTGACCCTAAACTATTACACCATATTTCTTTATTTCGTTTGGTTATTTCTAATCTACAAAATTATTCACAGGTGCAGATGCAATTCGCCTACTGCCTCCACATTGTGCCAGAGGGGAGGACTAAATTATCACGATATGACTGAAAGCATTTAGATCAGCTTAGGAACTAATGAAATATTACACTCGTCTATTATGTACTTCTATATTATGACAGAACACTCGAACAACCTCACTACATGCTAACGAGGGAGCCCCAGTGTGTTTACTCAATCTGCTAGACATGGTAACTTAATTTCCTGCAAATTACACATCATCATCTGCAAGTACATTATTTACATTTGACGGATATTTGTCATCTTCTTGTTTGTTGTTAACACAACATTTCGGCTGATATACTCTCCAGCCTTCATCAGGTGTCTTGCAGAAATTTCAAACTAGGTTTCTCATTCCTAAGGTATTTTTCGATATTATTATTAACATCATCATTATTATTATTCAGGTCAATGCCTGGAGTCAAACTTGGAATCTTGGGGTTAGTAGCCTGCACTCTTAACCACTATGCCATATGCCTTAGGAATGAGAGCCCAAGTTCGAAATTTCCCCAAGATGCCTGATGAAGGTATATCAGATGAAATGTGTTAAAACAAACAAGATGAGGACAAATATCTGTCAAATGTCAATAATGTAAATAATTCCTCATCTCTTAAATATAGAACTGTATCATTTGAGAGATAGATAGATAGATAAATAGATAGATATGTTTCTTTATTAGCCACACAGGGCTGCACACAGACGGGACAGATTACAAAGTAGAGCTTTTCTTTTTTGGGAAAAAAAAAAGGTGGGGTAAGTTTTCGATCAAAAGGGATCATAAAAGGGAAAGAAGAAGGAAAAAAGAAAAAGAAAGAAAGAAACAAAAAAGAAAATAACGATCAATAGGGACTGTGTATCTATCTATCTATAGATAGATAGCTAGATAGATAGATAGATAGATAGATAGATAGATAGATAGATAGATAGATAGAGACTCATTAGAAAGTGTTGAAGGAAAATTATGCTTGAAAATCAGACAGTATGGTCATGGTTTGGCTTTTTGATGATAATTCTGTTTAACCAGTGCTGACTTCAGTAACATAGCTTGGGATTGATGGGGTGTGTAGAGGGAACAGGGTGGCCATTTTATATATTGGCGTTTGCAGTTGTTGAAGGTATGATGTGATTAAGGAAGAGGGTGGCCACAAACCAGGCTACATCACTGGATGACTTGTAGCTAAACAAACAACCGTCACTACAAACATTATGTCATTCCTAAAACAAAATCACGTTTTAAGACTATAAGGATTCCATATTTAATTTATCTTTTGCTTACTTGCTTATGACAGCTCATTAAAGGTGATGAAGGTGTAAATCCAAGACATTCATCTTACTCTGCCTCTAGCTCTTCGTTTCTCATGGGAGCAGACGTGATTGACAAGACCAAAAGGGGACAGGCAGGTCCTGTGGCACTGAGGGCAGTGAAAGTGACCCTGAACAACAACTACAGGGGGTTGATGACAACATCTCCTCCTCTCTTTGTGTAGTCTCCTACATTCGGTTTCAAAGCATTCCACTCCAACATGACACACAGACCTCCTTGTTTTCCGATTAACAGCCAGGGGCTTCAACCGATCAGGAAGGGGAGGGACCACAGTTCCATAAGACTACTTATAAACAACAACATTATTATTTACTCGTTTCCCTAAATGTAAGCAATCACGTGAAACTACATTGCTATCTTTGCTACAGACAGAGTACATTTGGAACAAGGTAAACAGTGCAGTTGGAACAAGGTAAATAGAATGAAAAAAAAATTTTTTTAAAAAACCATTACAAATTTTTTTTTTTTTTTACTTTGCATTCATTTTTAGATATTTTATAAAAGACAAAAACAATAACAGCACAAATACAAGTAAAAACTCTTTTTTTTAAAAATCTATGTAAAAAAATGTTTTCCCAATATTAACTGGACAAATGCCATACACAGATATCCTTTTAATCTAAAAACTTCACCATACCCACCCAGAATAATGAACTTTTGCAAGATTCCACCAACAGCAAAGAAGCCAATGGTCATGGACAACCCACCACGACTACCACCATCACCACCACCACACGCACACACACCGTATTGAATTATCAAGCAATCAAGCAAAAATAGTAATTAACTTTGTAAATCAAGCACAAAGCACAGTAGGTTAATGCACAGCAGAAACAACAACAGCAACAACAACAACAAAGTCACAGAAACATTATTTATGGTGCAACTATATATTTTGTTGGTTTTCCTTTTCTTTCTTTTCTTTTCCCATTAATTGTCTTCTACAATTCAATAGAAACATGAGACAAATGCAACTTGCCTACAAGAAAATTAGAATTATGCATATACATACATACATATGCATGCACGTATATATATATATATATGCAAATATACATATACATATATTATATATATATATATATATATATATATATACAAATATACATATATATAATGTGAATGTATACATATATGTATGTGTATATATATATGTATATATATACATATATATATATATGTATATATATATGTATGTATGTATAAAAATAAATAATATATATATAAATTCACATGCTCATACTTATACAAATATGTGTGCATGTGTGCCTCTCTCTCTCTCTATATATATATGTATGTATATTACATGCATACTTATACACAAATGAACTTGGTATTTGTGTTGTGTGTGTGTATATATATATATATATATACATATATATATATATGTATATATATATGTATGTATGTATAAAAATAAATAATATATATATAAATTCACATGCTCATACTTATACAAATATGTGTGCATGTGTGCCTCTCTCTCTCTCTATATATATATGTATGTATATTACATGCATACTTATACACAAATGAACTTGGTATTTGTGTTGTGTGTGTGTATATATATATATATATATATACATACATGCACATACATACACACATGTACATATATGTATGTATGTGCATACACACATGATTGCACATACATATATCTGCATGCGTGTGTGTGTGTGTGTGTATGACTACAGCCCCGCCACACACGCACGCAGAAACAACGAAACTAAATGTGGAAAACATGAAAAACTGAACAAAGGAAAGCAGCTTTGTTATTTTTCTTTCTTTCTAAATTTCTATTTTAAGAGATTTGAATTAAAGTGAAATTAGATGGGAAATAGAAATGTAACTTCATGGTAATGCACAATATTCTACAATGACAGACAGAAGTGTGCAAGTCATTTCTTATTCCTTCTCAACCGCACGACAATACCAATATGAGTAAATTCCATGAAATATTTCTCTGGCGAGACTATATACACTCACACACATACAAACATGCATATGTATGTATTTGTGTGTATGAGGGTATGTATGTATGTATAGGTGTGTATGTGTGTGTGTGAGTGTATAAGATATTGGAGTTTTTAAAAATGGGAATTAGTCATGGAAATGATGAAAAACAACAACAGTGATATGTATGTGCACGCTTACACACACACACACACACACACACACACACACACACACACACACACACAAAGAAGAAAAATAAAGGAACTTTAGAATTATTTCCGTCTGTCACATTTAGAAGTCTGAAACCAAATATAAAGAGATAAACCATAGTAACCAACTACAAAAACCAGACAGAAAATATTAAAAGTAAAAAAGAAAAACACAATATCTAAAATTCACTAAGTTGATAGAATATTATATTATATTATATAAATAATATTACATTTTATATATATATATATATATGTGTACCATTATATATTATACACACACACGCACAAATATAAGTGCATGTGTATTCATATATATATATATATATGCACAAGTCTCCCTCAGGTTACAGGGAAGTCATTTAGCATGATTTCACTTTATCACAGTTTTGATTTTGGTCAATCTCTTTTATTTTTACATCAACAGAAACACTACCTGGTCATTTCGGTTTCGATTTTTCACTTCCCTTTCATTCCATTTCTTTGATGGAAGGCGGGGGCAGGGGTGGCGGGGTGGAGGTGGGGGTCGAGGGTGGTGGTGGTGTTTGACCATTCTCAGAACTAAGGCTTAACTTAAAATTATTCTTGTTTCAGTAATTTGGGATCATATGATTATATTTTGGGGGGTTTTGAAAGTAAAGTTTTGGGAAAAAAAGCTACAGCTGTATTTGAAAAAAAAAAAAAAAGAAAGTCTTCTTGAACAAAAATTCAATCCAATTCTTTAAAAATTATTAAATATTGTTTTGATTATCATATATTGTTCATGGCTGAGTGGTAAGAAGTTTGCTTCTCAACCACATGATTCTGGGTTCTGTCCCACCGTGTACATCTTGGGCAAGTGTCCCATGCCAAGCAGAGCCTTGTGAGTGGATTTGGTAGATGGAAACTGAAAGAAGCCCATTGTGTGTATACATATGAATAGGTGTGTCTTTGTGTCTGTGCTTGCCCCCGCTCCAGTGCTAGACACCCTGGTGTGGATTAGCTTATGTTTGCGTAGCTTAGCGGTGCGACAAAAGACACCAATAGAACAAGTACCAGACATGTACTTTATAAAGTGCTGGTGCCCTGTAAGAAGGCACCTGTACCAGCCCCACTTAAAAGAAACCCAGTATACACTGTGAAGTGCTTAGAAACAATACCACAGACAACAACAGGGCTTGGTTCATTCAACTCGCTTTGCAACTCCTGTCAAATTAACGACTCGTAGGGATGCAGTACTTCGTTAAGCAACCATGATATACTATAAAGTATTTTAGTTGTTTATTTGTTTCAGTCATTTAACTGTGGCCATGCTGGAGTACTGCCTTTAGTTGAACAAATCAACCCCAGGACTTATTAGTTGTAAGCCTAGCACTTATTCTATCGGTCTCTTTTGTCAAACTGCTAAATTACGGGGACGTAAACACAGACACAAAAACATATATATGACTATATATATATAGGTTTTTTTCAGTTTCCATCAACCAAATACACTCAAGTTTTGGTCGGTCTGAAGCTATAGCCGAAGACACTTGCTCAAGGTGCCAAGCAGTGGGACTGAACCTGGAATCATGTGGTTGGGAAGCAAGCTACTTACGACACAGCCATTCCTGTTAAACGTTTTTATGAGCCAATACTATGTTCTATAGTATTAGTAGTGCACTTTACATCACTTGCTAAGGTTTTCCTGTCAAACTGTCCAACCCAGGCAAGGATGGAAAACAGACATTTAAATGATGATGAAGATGGTGATGTACTTAGGATGTTCGATATTTGTAATGAACCAAATGAAACTTAAATGTACAGCTGGATGCCCTTCCTAACACCAACCACTCTGAGAGTGTAGTTAGTTGCCTTTTACATGCCACTGGCACAGGGGCCAGAGGGGACTGGCATCAAATACGATTGGACGGTGCATTTTACGTGCCACCAGCATAGAAGCCAGTTGGGGTGAGGGGGCTGGTATCGACCACGTTCAGATGGTGCTTTTTACGTGCCACCAGCATGGGGACTAACAAATTACATTATCTGTATCAATGAGATTCTTGCACATTCACATTCTTTACCATATTTTCAATATTAGGTAGAATTTGAGATGTTGCTACTCTTAGGTCGCAAATTAGTAACCCAGGAACTCATTTACATATATATATATGTAAAACATATATGACAGGCTTCTTTCAGTTTCCTTCAACCAAATCCACTCACAAGGCTTTGGACGGCCCGAGGCTATAGTAGAAGGCACTTGCCCAAGGTGCCACGCAGTGGGACTGAATCCAGAACCATGTGGTTGGTAAGCAAATAGCCAATAAAAATTGAAAAACCCATTATGTGATTGCCAGAGCTAATTCTATTAAGCATTTTGTTTGGTCAACTGCAAAGCTAATTTAAAATCCAAGGCAAACATTCAAAAACCAATTTTTATTTGTTAAAAATGTTATGTCTGAAAATGTTCAGTAATAAAAATAACCTTATTCCATTCCACATTAAACAACAATCACTCTGTATGCACAGGCTCATTCATTCCCATCCATTGCTACAGTTATTCATTCTTTAAGGAGCATTATAAAGAATTATGGGTTAAAAAAAAGCATACTAACATTGTTATAACACTCAGGTGAACTGGTACCATGTAAAAAGCACCCAAGCTGGCACAGAGTAAAAAGTACCCAGTACCCTCAGTAAAGTGGTTAGTGTCAGGAAGGGCATCCAGCTGTAGTAACTATGCCAAAACAAACATTTGGAGTCTGATGCACCTCTCTGGCTGGCCAGCTCCTGATAAATCGACCAAGCCATGTCAGCATGGAAAACAGGCATTAAATGAGGGTGATCTATCTATCTTTCTTTATATATATATATGATGAATTGGTTTATTTCTATTTTTCTTCACTGTATGTATGCACACACATATGCACCACACACAGTACTCATATTATCATCATCATTATCATCATTGTAGTTTAACGTCTGCTTTCCATGCTGACAAGCCAGAAGGCTGCACCAGGCCTCAATCTGAGCCAGCCAGTTTTCTACAGCTGGATGCCCTTCCTAACGCCAACCACTCCAAGAGTGTAGTGGGTGCTTTTTACATGTCACCAGCAATAGGGCCAGTCAGGTGGTACTGATATTGACCACGCTTGAATGGCACTTTTTACATGTCACCAGCACGAGAGCTAGTCATTTGAATGGTAGTTTTTATGTGCCACTGGCAGGGTGCCAATCAGGTGGTACTGCCATTGGCCATAACAATGACTTCACTTGATTCAACAGGTGCAGTTTATTGCCCAATGCTGCTCTGGCATAGGCCATGGTTATTGTCTCACTTAGCTTGTCCAGTCTTCTCAAGTACAGCATAGCTCCAAAGGTCATGGTCTCCTGTCATTGCCTCCATGAGGCCCAACATCCGAAGGTTGTGTTTCACCACCTCACACCAGGTCTTCCTGGGTCTACCTCTTCTTACTGCTAGGGTGTGACACATTTTCATCCATATGCAACACATAACCATATCAGCACAGTTGTCTCTCTTGCACACCACATCTGATGCTTCTTATGTCCAACTTTTCTCTCAGGGTGCTTTCACTCTGTCGTGTATGCACACTGACATTACACATCCAGCAGAGAACTAGCTTCATTCCTTGCAAGCTTATGCATATCCTCAGCAGTCATGGCTCATGTTTATCTTAGTTTATATATATATATATATCTAAATTTTGTATGCCTCTATTATTCTTTCCTTCTTTCTCTCAGCCCCTTCACACTTACTTCGTTTTTTCCACACTTCTTTCTTTTGTTCCCCCTCTCTCACATTTCTACTGCTAGCATACCTGTAGCCACCCCAACTTGTCCACCACCCTCCCTCTCAGCCCTTACTAAAACTTTACAGATGTTCCCCATCTGCCTCACTTACTTCCCTTACCTCTTCCTTCATAACCCTTGCACTTTTTCTACACACTGCTGTTCTTACTACCTGAGGTACCACCTGGACACCTCATCACCATTGTCTATCTCCTTGGTATAACTCTCGCACACACACTCTCTCTCTCTTTCTCTCTCTCCTGAATGTGAGTATCCATGTAACACCTCTACAAGAATCTGCCCTACCCCAACCCCTTCCCTCAAACCTTAACCCCCATGTAACATACAGACATATCTCTGCCTTCCTAGGGATTGCTGATGTGTGACCAACATTGTGACCTCAATGGTGTCATTGGCACAAAATAAGTACTTTGTACACACTGTAGTGGTTGGCATTAGGAAGGGCATCCAAACCATGGCTGGAGTGAGCACAGCTAGAGGGGCGGGGTATTAGGAGGATACATTGTTGTGGGGAAGAAGAATAAGTCACAGCACTTTCAGGGTTATTTAGAGCTATTTCACTTAACAGTTGACACAAGTTCTGCCATAAAATTGTTTTTATGTTTTACTGTAAAACTTAACCTAAATCTAAATGGTAGAAAAATGTTGAAAATGAAAGAGAAAAGTCACATATCTGTATTGGCCCTTCTATCTTCTCATACAATCGGTAGAGAAGACAGGGAGAATGAAAGATAAAGGAAATGATACAATAACTATATGAAAGAGGGAATTATGGGAATCTAGAACAATGTAGGACAAGACAATAATATAAAAAATAATATGTAGCGAAGAAATATATAAAATTTTGGGGAGAGAATTAGAGAATTTTATGAGAAAATGTGCTAGAAAGATAGGATGTCAAACAAAGAGGATGATAGAGTTAACATAAATAGATAGACTAAGAGATAGGCAAACGGAAAATCGTATGGAAACAGAAATAAAACAGAATGTCAGTTGGAAAAATGAAAAAGAAACCTTATTTCACTTCATTGCTATCCATGTGAATACCTCAACTAAAAGTGAAGAGATGATGATGATGATGAAGATATATCAGAGACAGCATACAATCTTTTATCTCTCCATGAACTTCATAAACAACTGTCTTATTTTGTTAGTTTCCCTTTATCAATGGAGGCACAGTTCATCTCCCCACGCCGCCACTACTCCCACCAATGAGGTAGAGTGGATTTTATCAGATAACAGATTCCAGCATCAACCTATCGCTGCTTCAATGATGATTTCTGTCAATTCAATTTTTATAGTATTTTCCCCTTTTCTGATACCTTTACCACCACACCCCGCACCACACCTTTGGCTGAAAACAAATTGTCAACTTGTCATAACCCTTACACAGCCAAACATATTTTCAGGTCCTACACACACACACACACACATGCATGCATGCACACATTCCATTCCTTTAGTTAAAATTATTGTAGCCATCACACTTCATTCAAACTCACTCCATTCATCTAAGAAACAAACATATACACAGGTACACACTCACACACACACACACACCACACACACAGGCACGCACACACACACACACACATGTATGTACGTATATATATTGAACAACATAGAGAAACACAAACCCGATCAAAGTAAAACATGTTGACAATGCAGACATACATATCAATAACACAGCACAGTATAACACACACACACACAATCATTGCAACATGCAGCAAGTGCACAGAATACATACACCTCAAAAGCATAAACATCAGGTCCAGATGAAGACCCATTGAGGCCCTAAGCACTTGAAGAAGGGTCGTTTCTTTATGTTGCTTGTCTTGTTTTCCATTTGTTTCTTTCATTGTTCACAAAAAAAAAATTCGTATTCCAGGTTTACATATTTCATGTTTACGTTCTGTGCCCATATATGCATGTGTATGTACATATATGTATGTATGCAAATATATATATATATACACAAACACATGCATATATGGACATGCATATATAACCAGTTGGAGACAATGTCTCCTGGGGCTAGATTACAGCAACATTCGTTCTAAATCAAGACTGCCATGTTATGTTGGTAAACAATCTTTACTACAAAGTACTGTTGCTGAATATCTCTTGTTGTGAAATTTCAAAAAACTGTAATTTGCTGGTATGTTAATGTGATATCATATGGATGTGGACAGCTGCATTACTGAATGGGCATGGAACCTGTGGAAGATGATCATCTTGGAAGACATGGGATAAAATGGTAAAAGAAAATGATCTTCAGATGTTGAGCATCACAGAGGAGAGAACAAAGGACTGAGATGATTGGCAATTTGAATATCAGAAGTGTAACACTGATTGAGATAAATCAAGTAAGTTGAAACTCACAAAGGACCATATTTGTTGCATAGACCTAAGGAAGAAACTAACACACATCGGTCTTCTGAATTTTCAGTCTTTAATTTCAAATTGCTTTTTAGTTTTGCTTTAAGCAACATAAGAGTTGGCCATGGTTAAACACTGGTCTTGACAGGTTTTAACCCCTAAAAGTATAAAGCTTTATTGCTATGGTCTGAATACCGATATTAAAGCAATATATATCTATTTCCCTTTTCATTTGTCTTTCGATTCCTTTTAATCTGTCTATCTTATAGGGCAGGGATTCTAAACCATAAAGACAGACGAAATACCATAAAGCATTTTGCCCAGCATGCTAATGTTTCCCTGCATATTGTGTTTGTGTGTGCGCATATATATATATACACACACACACGTAACATGAAGGGTTTTTAGTTGAACAAATTGCCCCAGGAAATTTTTTTTTTAAGCCTGGTATTTATTCTATCAGTCACTTTTGCTGAACAGCTAAGTTAGAGGGATGTAAACACACCAACTCCAGCTGTCAAGCAGTAGCGGGAAACAAACACAAAGACACACACACACACACAAAGATATATACATACATACATACATACACACACACACACACACATATATATATATATATATATATATATATATTATATATATATATACACACACAGAAGACAAGATTCTTTCATTTTCCATCAATCAGATCCACTCACAAAGCACTAGTGAACCCAGGGCTATAGTATAAGACATTTGTGCAACGTGCTATGCAGTGGGACTGGACCCAGAACCATGTGGTTGGGAAGCAAGCTTCTTACCACACAGCCACGCCTGTTATATACATATACACACACATATGACAGGCTTCTTTCAGTTTCCGTCTACCAAATCCACTCAGTAGGCTTTGGTTGGCCCAAGGCTATAGCAGAAGACACTTGCCCAAGGTGTTACGCAGTGGGACTGAACCCGGAACCATGTGGTTGTTAAGCAAGCTACTTACCACACAGCCACTCTTGTGCCTATATATATATACACACACACACATATATATATATATACATATCTACACACACATGTACACCTGTAAGTAGATACACATACCTGCGTGCATGTTCATATAAAATGGCTGGGAAATTTTATAGAAAAAGTCAGAGGCAACCGAAATTGTCACAAGTAAAACTGAAAAAGGTAGATAAGGGTATAATACCATATTTAAGAAGAACCTAAAGAAGTATTATAACATATAAAATAATGGTTAAAAAACAAAAAGATAATTTGGTGGAGAACCCCCCAACAAAAAAAAAAAAACGATAAATGAATGAAAACTCGAGGCAGGGAAGGGAGGTTTGAATCAATTTAAAACAATGGCAGGATACAGAGAAAGCGGAACAATATAATGTGCAAGGTTAAAGAGAAATTGACCAATATACATGTAAGTATATATATGTGTGTGTGTGTGGCTGTGTTTGTGTGTGAGTGTATATGTATATATTTATGTGTGTGTGCATATATATATATAAATATAACTGCATATATGTGTTTGTCTATCTATATCTATATATATATATATATATGTATAACTGTATAGATATATGTATGTGTATATATGTTTGTGTATATATATATATATTATATATGTATATATTAATGTCTAGTTCCTGTTATCATTCTTTATGCTTTTGGAAGACACAAGCAATGATTAGAAAAAAAGAGAAGAAACAGAAGAAATTTCTCAGACCGAACGTCAGTAAATACAGAAGCCGATGTAGAAAACTTAAATAAAAATGGCAAAAATTTCAAAGATATGGATAAGACTCAGGGAGTGGGTGAGGCTGCGACAGAAGAATCGTGAGATGAGCAATAGTTTAATAAAGTGCTTTTTCAATTCATTGCAATGCCTGCGCCATTGTGATGACAGAACGGATGGTGGTGGTGGTGGTGGTGCTGGTAGGTCACCATACATTTCTAACACTGGTTAATGATAGAGGAGACGGATTGTATGGAGTCACATATAAGACAAAAGGAGGATGTCATTTTAATAGTATAGTTGCTGAGCTAAGTAGAAAGCATGTATGCATAGTTTGGGTGAGAAAGCATTAAGTTTATGAAAACCTAAATTACAGTGATAAACATGTTAATTTCTTACATTTTCTCCCTTGCAATGTGTTTGCATTTTAAAGTAAAGCATATGCTGTATATACAGGGTGGGCTTGTTAGGAGGATGAAAAACTGGAGTAAGAAAAAATAAACAACAAATAAAACAAATAAATAAAGATATCTTGGCAAGAATAAGCTGTTAGAGTCACATCTATATACTTTTCTCAGAGGCTCCAGAAGAACTATTTTCAATGTAGAATTTAAAAAAAAACAAAAGAAAACGAAATGAACACAAACTGGGAGTATGAAAAGGAAACAAATAAAAAGAAAATTTTTTAAATGTACAGTAAAACCGGAAAAAAAAAAAGAATTAAGAAAAATTAGTGAAAATAAAGTAAAAAAAAACTGCAAAATCCATCCCTTCCTGTCTGCCATACGGACAGTAAATATGAAAACTGCACTTTTCTATGCACTCAAGTCATACCCCAACAACATATTCTTATGATAATTTCATAGTTCATCTTTTTAAGCACAACTTACCTGGCAGGTAAAATTGGCATCTTTTAGGAAGCAAATGGTGATGTATATTTTCAGAAAAACAAACATAATACATTACTTAGACTAATTTAGAATAAAATACATCAGTAAAAGAAAACCGAAACTAAATAAAAAAAGGGGGTAATATTTTTAGTAATACTAATGTTTTGGAATAAATGTGAAAATTTCCAAATTTATCTAAAAATAGAAATCTAACCTGTATTGAGCCATATTAGTTCTAAAATACTTCCAGGACAATATACAGAACACATAATAACAATGCCAAAATTATACATACATATATCATCATCATCATCATATATATATATATATATATATAAAGTTGGATATATAAAAATGAATTAAAGGTGATGCTTAGACACTTCGTAATAATCCTTATTATTATTATTGATATATATATATATATATATATACATATATATATATAATCAAAATAACAAGGATATCCAGGTGTGTATATATATATATATATATATATATATATACATACATACACATAAATGAATAAATAAATGGAGTTATTTATCTGTATTATAAAAACACTTCACCTAAACCTGGAGTTTCTACTTTTACAGGTAAGCTGTTACATTCTTGGTACATGTGTGAATTTTTGCTACCCTGGTACCTATTTATTTATTTTTTCCGTGTTATTTGTAAACACTGAAAAAGACACACATACATTTATATATATATATGTGCGTGTGTGTGTATACATACATATATACATATATACACACACACACATATATAAGTAACAAGGATACCTATACTTCCTTGTTACTTACATTCTGTTCACTCAATTTTGAAATGTGTGGATCATACTGAACTGGCAAGGTACTTCAATTTAAGTACCAAATTCAAATGAATCTTAATTTTATATATATGTGTGCATGTGTATAAGTAAAGAAAATGGAGAAATCAACAGATAGACATCAATTTATTAAAACAAATCCAATTTCAAGCAACATCAACTTCTTATAACCTACAATTGTTTCCATGTTCAATTAATTCAAATATCAAATAATCAAATTAAATTAAAAATGTAATTTGAATACAGTGAATCGAACATTTTGTCAGGGTTAGAAATTGACCGAAAAAAAAAGGAATCCCATCTCAATGGATCATTGCCAAACTCAGCATTAAATTCAAATGTGTGTGCATGTGTATATAAATGTTCTTAAAAAATTTTTTTTAAATAACTGTTACTTGTGTATATGCAATTTTGTTTCATAATTATTTTTATTGAATTTGTGTGTGTGTTAATATATTTGAAAAACAAAAGAACCTTTAGATTGGATAAACAATACCTTTGATACAGTTAACAGTAAGCAAAACTATTTATCCTTAAATTTTCATTATTACTTGTGAGAATATGAATGCTAGCATAGCTGATTAACTACTTAAGAATTTTTCTAAGTCATTTAGTCATAACTACTAGTTTTAATAAATTACCAATTTTTAATTTATATTATTTAAATTACAAAACATAGTTATTGTTTACCATGTACCACATGACAATGATATGGTAGCTGCATTCTACTGGTTCCCATATCAGTGGCATGTAGAAAGCACCATCCAAATATGGTTGATGCCAGGTCCGCCTGACTGGCTCCCGTGCTGGTGGCACGCAAAAAGCACCAACCGAACATGGCTGAAGCCAGTACACCCTGACTGGGTCTTGGGCTGGTGGCATGTAAAAGGCACCAACCGAATGTGGCTGATACCGGTACCCCCTGACTGGCCTCCATGCTGATGGCACATGAAAAGCACTATCAGAATGTGATCGATGCCAGGCCCGCCTGACTGGCTCCTGTGCTGGTGGCACATAAAAGGCACCCACTACACTCTTGGAGTGATTAGCATTAGGAAGGGTATCCAACTGTAGAAACACTACCAGATGAGATTGGAGCCTGGTGCAGTTGCTGGCTCTCCAGACCTCAGTCAAACCCTCCAACCGATGCCAACATGGAAAACGAACATTAAACGATGATGATGATGAATATTTCATTTTTATTATAATCATGAGAAGATACAAAGAATGATATTTAAGGAATATGTTAATATTTACAAAATTATATCTATTAATTCATTAATATTTATTATATTTCACTTTAATATAACCATTTGCATCAGTGAGAAGCTAACATCGTTTTAGTATTTCGCTGATACACTGGATAAAACAGAGGAACTTGGATGCTAGCATCCCTCTAAGAGGTATTTATATCCTCACAATAATTAATTTATACAAATCATCATCATCATAGTTTAACATCCATTTTCCCATTCTGGTATGGGTTGGACAGTTTGGCTGGGGACTGGCAAGCCAGGAGGCCGCACCAAACCCCAATCTGATCTGACAGTGTTTCTATAGCTGGATGCCCTTCCTAACGCTAACCACACCGAGAAGTAGTGGCTGCTTTTTACGTGCCACTGGCACTGGAGCAAGTCATTTTCAGGTGGAACCACCACTAGTGCTTTTTATGTGGCACCAAAATCATATTTTTCAGGTGGAACCATTACCAGTACTTTTTATGTAGTACCAAAATCAGTGTTTTTCATGTGGTACCATTACCAATACTTTTTATGTGGCACCAAAATCAGTGTTTTTCAGGTGGTACCATTACCAGTACTTTTTATGTGGCACCAAAATCAGTGTTTTTCAGGTGGTACCATTACCAGTACTTTTTATGTGGCACCAAAATCAGTGTTTTTCAGGTGGTACCATTACCAGTACTTTTTATGTGGCACCAAAATCAGTGTTTTTCAGGTGGAACCATTACCAGTACTTTTTATGTGGCACCAAAATCAGTGTTTTTCAGGTGGTACCATTACCAGTACTTTTTATGTGGCACCAAAATCAGTGTTTTTCAGGTGGTACCATTACCAGTACTTTTTATGTGGCACCAAAATCAGTGTTTTTCAGGTGGTACCATTACCAGTACTTTTTATGTGGCACCAAAATCAGTGTTTTTCAGGTGGTACCATTACCAGTACTTTTTATGTGGCACCAAAATCAGTATTTTTCAGGTGGCACCATCACCAGTGCTTTTTATGTGGCACCAGCAGCAGTGCTACAAGGGTAAATACCGAGAAGTATTAATTTAATAATCTGAAAAATAATAACTGTTTGGAAAAGAGTGTTTACCACATAGGTAGAGAGTATTTGCAATACATGCAGGGGCAGGAGAGCAATATAGGAAGGGTTGTTCACAAAAAGTGACGGGAAAAATAAGGAAGATACATCAGTTGATCTTGTTGAAATAAGTGGGAAATATACCCTTAGCTTAAGAAATAATATATGAAAGATATAATACCAGAGGCCAATGGAAGGTAACTTCAACAGAACCAGTGTTAAAAAAGTTAAAAATGCTATTGTCTGCCACCACCACCGCCGCCACTACCACCACCACCATCATCATGTGTTTTAAATCCGGGTTTTGTCTCCCTTAATGGAGGTGGCTGGATCTACCTCAATGCCATAGCAACTGAGGTAGGCAGGTGCAGTCCACCCCAACCTTTGGCCTGTCTGGTGCCCATTCTCCTTTGCTATCATGAGGCCTTTTTGGAGTCGGATTTTCTACGGAGTGCATGCCCTTGCTTACTCCCAACCTCAGTTTCTAGACATGAGTGATCCTGAAACCAAGGCCCCTACCACGATTTTTAAGAAACGTAGTGGAAAACTAGCTCAGGAAGGCAGGGATGCTACTCCCTGAGACCCCTTTCGGAGCCTCCCCCCACCTATTGTTACTCTTCTATAAAGTCTGGGTAAACATGAGCAGCAGAAGAGTTTGTATTTTAGAGATAGCTAGAGTGAGAAGGAACACCAGAGTTGGTAGGAATTAATGAAGTTTGTGTTGCAATGGTTTGAAGCTGAGTTCTGTGATGCAACACAAATAGGAGCACAAGGAGTTAGTGTCGAGTATGTCAGCAAAACCTATGCTAAATGGAGTACAGGCAAAATAATGAGAGACAAGAGAGTGAATGCGAAAGATATTAAAAAAAAGGTGTACAGATAGAAGTGGGGTAGAGAGAGAGAGAATGATCTGTGTGTGTGTGTGTGTCTGTGTCTAAAACTATTTGTCACAGTGCCACCAACTGTAGCAGCCAAAGAATAATAATAACAGTAATTGTGAAAGTGATAAAATGGCAAAAATCAAAATAAAGGAAGTGAGTTGCAGAGGATAAAAGAATAAATAAACAAAATAATAGAAAACACAATCTCTTCTAACATAGAACCAACATTGAGATTAGTTCTGGCAGTTGTCAGTGGCAAGCAGAGAGAGCAGAAACTTGTATAAAAGTTATGATTTAAAAGGATATTTCTCTTTGTTATTTGCCACCATTTATTTACATTTTTTTTTGTCAAAGACACTTGTTATTGTTTTGTTTTTAATGTTTTTATATAATAATTTTTACTCTGTATATGTTGTGTATGTGTGCATACGTGTGTGTTTTCTTGCAATATGCACTTCTTTCATATATGAATACATCTGAACAGAAGTAGGATATTAAAAAAAAAAAAAGAAGAAAGAAAAAGAACAAAAGAACACATATCGAAAGTGAAAGTAGGAGTGAAAGTGAAAGTAGGAGAGAGAGAGAGAGAAAGAAACATAACAAAATAAAAACTACAACTACTAACAAAAATAAAGTCTTTTCACAGCTTTAGTATATGTTTGAAGGTGCTGATTTCTTCCTGATTTGTCACGAAGGTGGTCGGGAAATTCTGTGTGAAATATGGTAGAAAATATGGTAGCATAGAAGCAGGGGGGGGGGAGAGGAAGGGGAAGTGCAGAAGAGCTAGAGAATGAAGAAGAGAAAAATGTAAGGAGAGAAGGATTAGAAAGAAGAAGACAAGGCAAATGGATGGAGAGTGATAATCATAAAGCAGAATCGGCTATAATTGCTCATATTTCCCCTTTACTGCTTGTTGTCATGAGACTTTCATTTCTGCCGCCAACATAACTGACAGCATCATCATCATCATCATCATCATCATCTGCACTATCATTGTCAGCACCAACACTAGACCATTGCTACCGCCACCACCACCACTACCACCACTGCCGCCGCCACCACCACCACCACCCCCACTGCCAACACAGCCACCTCTCTAACAAAGCGAGGTATAACAACAATGAAGGTTAACTGAGAAAATATCTAACAAAAATTCTGAGACTGGCTGAATAATAGATGGAGGAGGTGATGAAAAGGAGGAGGCAGTGGGTGGGATAAACAGAGTGACTGAATGAGATTCACACACACACACACACACACACAAACATTTACATGCATATATCTAAACATATATATGCATACGTCTTCCTACACACATACACATGTGAAAGTGCATGTTATAAATATATGATAAATTAGAAAAAAAAGAGTGGGGGGTGGGGACAGCTTCAGAGTCCCCCCCTACCCTTACATAAAACAAGCGAAAAGCTAAACTATGATTATATATACATGTGTGTGTGTGTGTGTGTGGTGGGTGCACGTATGCATAGATATATGTATATAGACATAGTCCAACACGATCACACACACACATACCTATGAGAGAGAGGGAGAGGGAGAGAGAGAGAGAGAGAGAGGAAGAATAAGAGGAAAACCACAAATATTACATATGAAACAGGAGAAGTCGAGTCACAACGTAATAACTGGTGACCACAATAAGAATTTAACCGATTCTTCTTTGCTCTTAAGATAAAAGAGAAGAAAGACTATAGCAGAGTTAGAAGATTGCATTACGAATAACAATGACAACAAGAGCAACAACAACAATATCAGCAATGGCATTCAATAAAAATACCAATAACAACCAAATTTCTCTCAAATCATGAATGAAAAGAAACAATTTGGCATCTGTATTCTTTCCTAACAACAACAAAAACAACAACAAAATAATGATGATGATGATGATGATGATATGTAAGAAGTTTAAATTGTCTGGGAATTTGTAGGTAAACCCAGGAATCTTCAGCACAGTGTCTAAGATATGAAAACATATTGATTGTCCTTTTGATTCTTTGGTCTAATCCAAGACTGCTTAACAACTGCCAATACTGTTAGTGTCGGAAACTTTCTGGCCATACAGAACAACACCCCCCGCCCATCCACCGCCACTAGCCGGTTCACCTGGTTTGCCCTACCTGAACAGATTTACTCGTGTTAACATTATTGATTTGTGTAAAAAGTTCTGGCTGCAACTGCTACGACTTGTGTTACCACATCGACTACTTCACAACGGTGTTTTTCTCTTAGAACATAACACTAGTCCAAAGGAGTATACAAATCTTGACATTTGGTTATATTAGTGGAATATGGAATACATTTTATTGTCATCGAACTGTTACAATCAGCTCTGAATAAGCAGACCTATAGCCTGATCCGTAACACTTAAGAGACAAACCCAAATAAGCAGGAACTGAAAAGGTTTCTGCTGAACTCAAGTGCCTGACTTAACCCCTAACAATGGTTCTATGATTTTTATTGGGGGACATCAAGTTCAGGGTTTGATATATTTATTCCCTAATTTAAAGAGTACAAACTGATTCTTTTGAAGGTGATTTGAAAAGTTCAAAGAGTAAATCAACTGATATCATTAAAGCTTCTTAATGAACATATCTTATTGTTGGTCAGTTCTGACACACCGCTTATTGTTTTAGTAAGTTACATTAGTCCAGGTCTTCATATGAAGAAATGAGCTGCCAAACTTTATAAAGGACCCAAATACAGTTACCACTGCTATCTGAATTGTGTCAGTGCTAAAACACAGACACAGAAACACATCATGTACAAAACATACATATAAAAAGCACTGGTGATGGATTCATTTAAAAAAAAAAGCACCCAATACACTTTGTGTAGTGGTTGGCATTGGTAAGGGCATCCAGCTGTAGAAACCAAGGCAAGACAGACTTTGGAATCTGGTGCAGATCCTGGCCTTACTAGCTGCTGTCAAACTGTCCAATCCATGCCAGCATGCAAAATGGATGTTAATTGATGATGATGATGATATACAATAAGTTTCCATGCAGTTTCCAAATTTCACTTGCAGGGAAATAGTTAATCAGAAACGATGATGGAGGGCAGAGGCCAGGATGATTATAACAGTCATCTCCTGACCATCACCACCAATACTAATAGTTCTTAATTTAGGCATAAAGCCAGCAACTTTGAGGGGAGGGGGAGATTAGTTGGTCAAATTGTTCACTGAAGACTCTATTAGAAATCATTATTATGGTAAATGTGGTTGAGTGCCAAATAATTTGAACGAAATGTAAAAGGAATTCACTAAATTTGAATGGCATTTTCACTCATGTTCTACCAATTTGCCATTCACTGATACAACAATTCTTACAATTTCTTTCTTCCTTTTCTTTTTTCTTGTTCTTTGAAAATCCTTGATTTATAGATGAAATAATTTTTGTCCAAGTTGCTCAGCTTATTAGTGTGGTGCCTTAGGTGATCACCTGATTTGTCTTTAATCTAGCATCAGGTTTGTATGTATTTCTGTATGTATGTATGTATGGATACATGCATGCTTGTTTGTATGTATGTATGCATGCATGCATATTGCATCAGACTGAGCCTGGTGCAACCTCCTGACTCACTAGTCCTCAGTCAAACTATCCAACCTATGCAAGCATTAAACGATGATGATAATGATGATAATGTGAATTTTTGGTCAATGACGCATGCATGTATGTGTATATGTATATATCACCTGACTGGCTCCCCCATGTGGGTGGCACATAAAAAGCACTATTCGAATGTGGTCAATGCCAGCTCCCCCATCCTGAATGGCTCCTGTGCTGGTAGCACGTAAAAAGCACCATCCGAATATGGCCGATACCAGTGCTGCCTGACCGGCTCCCACTACACTCTTGGAGTGGTTGGTGTTAGGAATGGCATCCAGCTGTAGATACACTGCCAGATCAGATTGGAGCCTGGTGCAGCCTCCTGGCTCACCAGTTTCCAGTCAAACTGTCCAACCCATGCCAGCTTGGAAAACGGATGTTAAATGATGAGGATGATATTTGGTTTTGAGTATTTACACTTAGGTATCGTAGAAATGCCTCATTGACCAAAAAATGTATTGTCAAAATCCATATTTGTAAATATGAAATTTTCTCAGGACTTGCAGCACCTCACGACTGACAGCAAGACGGTTTTCCTTTCAGCTGACAAAAAGACGACAGGTCAATCACATCTCAGGATATGAAATGTCAACAAATTGGTGCAGCAGACAAATAAAAGAGACATTTATTTTCAGAGATTTATTTCCCAAAGTAACACCAGGGAAATATGTTTGGAAGCCATAAAACAGGTGTTTATATATATATATATTTTTTTTTTTTTTACATGAAACTCTGCTCAACTGTGAAAAGGAAAGGAAAGCATTTTTCGGTTTGTAAACTGTAGAGGTTAAAGTATTTGCCTGCTAATTCATGGAATGTGAATTCACATAATCATCATCATCATTGCCATCGCCACCACCACCACCACCACCGCCACCATCATTATCATTGTTTAACGTATGCTTTTCATGCTGGCATAGGGTGGACGGTTTGACTGAGGACTGGTGAGCCAGAAGGCTGCACCAGGCCCAATCTGATCTGGCAAAGGTTCTACAGGTGTTTCACTCATAAACACACACATTGCCCGGTCTGAGATTCGAACCCGCAATCCCTTGAGCGCGAGTCCGCTGCTCTAACCACTAGGCCATATGCCTCCACAATCTGAACAAATAGAAATTAGATGATATTAATGCCACATACCTCAGATGTTTGCTCATCTAAACTAGTGCCAATGTCCATCTGCTGCAACTGGTCAGTCTTTATTCTGTTATGTCTTCGATTAACGAGTAATGGATGCGTATGGAAATGCTCAGCAGCATCAAACTTTTCCACTGTGAAGAGATGCAGACAAAACTTTTTAAGAAGAATATTCAGAAATAAATTAATACTTTACAAGAAAAAAGAAATCATGTAGACTTCCATATAGTTTCCATCTAGTAATCCATTCACAAGAATGTCATTGGCCCAAAGGTACAATAGAAAATGCCTGTGCTAGGATGGTGCAATGCATATGTGTGTGTGTGTGTATATATATATATGTATATAAAAATTATTTTCTTTTCGTAATGAGATAAAAAAAAAAACAAGGTTGTGTAGATTTTAGAACATTTATAAATAGGTCTTACAGCTGTTTCTAGGGTATTTATTATATTCCTTCATCAGAGATGGTGTGAGAAGATGGTAAAGCAATAGTTAATTTAGATAAGATATGAAATAGAGAGTGAGGTGGAGGAATGAAAATAGATGTGAGATATGCAGGGATATTGCATTTGTAGGTCCATTATTTAGGTAGAATGGTATACATATAAAATTCCAATACCGTATGAGTAAAATCCAATAGTATCTAAAATTGGTCGTTCCAAGTATAGAATTTATACACAATGTTATTGAATCAAGGGTTTTATTTAAAGTGACCTAAAAGTAGGGACACCTTTGGGTCTCACTGACACCATTACCTCTCATAACCTATAAATATATATATATATAATAAGATTTTATAGTTTGCTTGAAGCATTGTATATGGAATATAACGTTGAAAGATTTAAAAGGTCAAACAATGCAAATAGATTTTAAGATAAGGTAACGTAAGCTAAAAGTAAGTTACCTGGTAATCTTTGGTCTTATATGTATCCAATATTTTGGGGCATACAAATCCTTTCTTCAAGGTTAAAAAGGAACTGTCCTTGGTTAGCTGCTTTTTGTTGGAGATAAAATAATTCTGTGATTATATTTGAATTTTCAAGCGTTTCAAATATATTCACAGAATTATTTTATCTCCAACAAGAAACTGCTAACCAAGGACAGTTCCTTTTTAACCCTAAAGAAGGGACTTGTATGTCACGAAATATTGGATACATATAAGACCTAAGATTACCAGGTAACTCACTTTTAGTTTACCTTACCTTATCTTAAGATCTATTTGCATTGTTTGACCTTTTAAATCTTTCAACATATATATATATATAATATGTATGTATGTATATATATTCTCTCTCAAATACAGAACTACTGGCTATACCACACTACTGTGTTGAACAAAAAGTGACGTCCAGATAAGCTAAAGTTTATTTCCTTGTTTATAATTTTTACAACATTTTAAACATTCACAACTTGCATTTCCACTTGTTAACCTGTCTTAATTTAATTCAACATAATTAAATTAATTCTTGTACGTTTAATATTTTGTTTTTGCCCTTTCATCAACACTGTCTCTGCCCTGAAAATATCCATATCTCGTCTCCCCACTTTCATTTATACTCTGCCCTGAAAATGTGCATGTCTTGTCTTTTTCATGATAATTTGTATGTTTTGTCCAATATAGGTTTCTTTTGGGCTTACTGACATGATATGCCTGTTAGCAAATGTCTGTGCAAACCTTTTTAGATGCTGAATGCCATCCCCTATCTCCCTGTTATCTCTGACCACTCTGTCTTCAGCCTTAGAGCTGGTATGTTCAATGGAGGCACATTGAAAGGTAGGTCCGGTGAGATTATTGGGATGCTGAAATGGAGGCATGTAGATGTGTGTTGCATTCAAGAAGTAAGGTGGAGGAGAGCTTCAGCCAGATTTCTCACTGCAAAGGACATAGGTTTAAAATCTGTTGGAAAGGTAATAGTGATGAGGTAGATGGTGTGGGCATACTTGTAGCTGAGAAATGGGTGAATAAGGTAATTGAGGTACTCAGAGTGTGATAGAATGCGTAAACTAGTTTTGTGAAAGAGCACAACTATTTCTGCTTGAGCTCCTCAGCTGAGTCTACTGGATGAACAAAAGCATTGATTTTATGATGTCCTTTTGCAGACAACCACAATGACAAATGACAGTGATCTTATCCTCATAGCTGATAACTATAATGGATATGTTGAGCAGCATCTGGGTGGTTTCCATGGTGTGAATGGAGGTTTATTTTAGAGTAGTTTAAGTCTAGATGTCCATGGGAATTCCTGTATGCTGATTATCAAGTTTTCAATGGGGAATTAGAGAAGGAATTCTATGCATGGAAGTTAAACCTAGAATTGAGGGGTCTTAAGGAAAACATGGAAAAAAATGAAGGTTTTAATAGGTAAGAAAGAAGACAGGACTCTGGTACCTTCAGGGAAATGGCTTTGCATGATATGTAGAAAAGGGGTAGGTACATGTTCCATAAACTGTACCAGGTGTAAGTTATGGATACATAAGAGATGTAGTGGAATCACAGGTCCACTATCCCACCCATATTTACTCAGCTTGTGCCTTGTGAGACCTTTTGGGCACCTCACTGCCATTATCGCTTGCAACTCCTACTGATTATTTTCTTCCTTTCTTTCTCACTCAACCACTTTTTCTGACTAGATGTGAGTAACCATGCAGATCTTCACAACCAGGTGCCCTTCCTGTTACCAGTCATTATTGTAGCTTCTTACAACACAGAGGAAAACAGTGGTCCCTATTCTAAAACCCAGATACATATGACAAAATATTAACATGACCAGTTCGTATTTCTTTCCTTCGAGGTAAAAACAGGCACCATGAGGAAGTATGAATTTCCTGATGTAGGGATAGGCATAAAGAGTAGTTGACAGGTATTTTGTTGGTTCGTTGTGCTGTGTACAAATCCCAGAAAAAAAAGCAAAACCTATGCACCAAAAAAGAAACAATTGAAATAAAGACCAGAATAGTAACAACAGCAGAAATATTAATGGTTGCATCAGTTGTAGCTACAAGAAGAAATGCAGCAGCAATAATGGCTTCAAATTTTGGCACAAGGCCAGCAATTTTGGGAAAAAAGGGGTAAGTGGATTACACTGACCCCAGTGCTTCTCAACTGGTACTTATTTTATCGACCCTGAAAATATGAAAGGCAAAGTTGACCTCAGTGAATTTGAACCCAGAATGTAAAGAGAAAGATGAAATGTTGCTTAGCATTTTGTCTGATGTGCTAACGAGTCTGCCAGCTCACTGCTTTGGATGTAGCAGTAGTAATAACAGGAAGAGCAGCAAAAGCTGCACATTTATCTGTCAATATATATGTGTATGTGTATGTGTGTGTGTGTGTGTGTGTGTGTATATGCATAAAAAAAAGCATAGTATAACAACCATTTTTCCATGAACCAGAAAATAATATTCTTATCATGAGGATAAGACTTCCAATTAAAATAAATCTTATGCTTGACATCTGGTTTCTTCACAGAACAAGAAATAAAGATTTTTAAGAGATGACGACTGCTGGAAACAAGAAGAAGAAGAAAACGAAGACAAGTTTGGAAGGAGAAAGGAATAATAGGAAGGAAAATAACAACAATAACGAGATGAAGAAGAAAAGGAGGAGGAGGAGTTTCGAGTTTTTCTTGCAATCGAATGATTAAGAGAAACTGTGCTAAACAAGCTGTGTTTAAGTTAAATGAAGATGGTGGCGAGGAGACGTCTGATAGTTAAACATACTTTGCAAATTGAGATCAAGAAACAGATGTATTTCAAATTGACAGTCGGCAGCTTAAGTTGCTCCCAAAGAAAATCTCCCAAGCTTGCCTTAATGCTTCTACTTTCTGCTATAGTTGCACATGTCGCACACAGCTGCCATTTGGTATCAATGTCAACGGTATTGATTTATTTCCACTAGGCACAAAGTGAATGTTTCTAAGAGAGAGGTGAAGTGGGAACACCGACCGGAACCAACTCCTGTATGTATATTACTAGTGCTACTAAACATGGAAGCACAAAGACTGTATGGTTGAGGAACCGGACTACAGATTGTATGCTCAGGAGTTTAAAACATTACAAAAGCCACTACTTTGCAACTGAATGCTTACTTTAGTCTGGCTAAAAGAACAATTAGAATTTTTAAAAAAGGCTTCAATTCCTTTCTCACAACAGAGCGGCTAACCGGCTTCCATGCCAGTGGCACACAAAAGGCACCATTCGAGTGTGATCGTTACCAGCGTCGCCTTACTGGCACTTGTGCCCGTGCTAGTAGGGTGTCAAGAGCACCATCCGAACGTGATCGTTGCCAGAGCAGCCAACTGGCTTCCATACCAGTGGCACGTAAAAGGGCACCATTCGAGTGTGATCGTTACCAACGTCGCCTTACTGGCACCTCTGCTGGTGGCATGTATAAAAAGATTCGAGTGAGGTCATTGCCAGTACCGCCTGACTGGCCCCCGTGCCAGTTGCACGTAAAAAGCACCCACTACACTCTCGGAGTGGTTGGCATTAGGAAGGGCATTCAGCTGTAGAAACTTTGCCAGATCAGATTGGAGCCTGGTGCAGCCTCCTGGATCGCCAGCCCTCAGTCAAAATCGTCCAACCCATGCTAGCATGGAAAGCGGATGTTAAATGATGATGATGATGATGATAATGATGATGATGTTAATGAGCAATTACTTAATACCCTGTACACTACAAGCCTGAAAGTGCAGGTGGTGGTAGACCAGCTGAAGTCATCCTTGATGAGAAAGTAAGATTTTGAGTCAATTAGGACTATGATATGAAGGACAAAAGAAAAAAAGTGTGTCATCTGGCAAGGAATCTTTTAAAAGGTTCTGAGCTGAACATGCTTGGGGACGATTGGGAGCACTTCTGGTCAAAAGGTCACATAAATTCTTGCCTTTTTTTAAAGACTCTTACAGTTCTCATTTCTTCAAAGAGAGCCAGACCAAAATGTCAAAACTCACTTCTCTCCACACCATACAATCTTATTCTATGAATCTTATTTTGACTAGATTTGAGATGAATTTCAATAAGAAGCTCTATAATCATCCGAATTAAGAGACTTGAGCACACTGCATCATCAATGACAACACTGCTTTTAATGAAGATCTGCAGAAAGCCACAGATGTTATGCAGTCTCATGTGATCTGACCCATTCTTCAAAGGTGTTATGTCTCTGTAAGAAATCAATAAAATTTAAATTGAGAATCTTTGAATGTCTGTGAAAGCTATATTTCTATGTATGTTTAAACATGAGGCTGCAGTGGCAATGGGGTTAAGGTAAAAAAAACCTCTGACTTAAGAGACAGACCTTACCATAGCTACAATGTCATGCCTCAGGGAAAACCATGCAATTCTAATTCTGTTTGCCTTATGTTGCTGAACTGATAAATTGGGTTTCAATCTTGCTTAACAGTTGACTGGTTAATGTCTGCAAGGACATCCAACTGTGAAAATAAATGCACCAACCTCCCCCACTCAATTTAATTTAGCATAGTTATATGGACAAGGTTAAAGAAAGGGAATTCTCATATCTTCATGAAAGCTTGCAGACTACCAGTATTCTTCTTAGGTTTTCATAGAATTGAGCAAATGAGAAACAGATCTGTCAAAAAAGAAATTGTAACTTTTTGGAAATGATCTACAGCACATTTTGGTTAGCTGGGTTATTGAAATAAGTGTATTGGCCACAGAGATATCAATGCCATTGACAGGATTTGAACCCTTTATCCATTTCATACCTGACTGATTTAGCTATCTCAATTATCGCTCAGCTACTTTGCAAAATTTCATCTAAAAAAATAGCGAAATGTAATCAACTACGAAGAAACGTAATTATCTCTAGCAATGCAATTATCGTCACAGAAACACCTCATTGCAGATATACAGAAATGTAATTATACGGACATATTCCAACAATAAATATATTATCATTATCGTTGTTGTTATGATGTTTCAATGGGAGATGCACAGGATTGCAGTTTCTACCCTTCGTATTGCTTTCAGTCTCTAACACCAAATGTCACAACCCGAATCAGTAACAACTCAACCGGACTGTAACATTCTCTCTCTAACGTCTTTGATGTTTTCTTGAATGGGTAAAGGGGCCTCTGTACTTTGCAATTTTAAAGGCTACCGTGAGGAGGAAGTATTTTCAAGTTAGTATCAGAGGAGGAAACTTGATGGCAGGTTTTAATGAAGCCATACAATTCTTGAGTGAAATGAACAGACGAAGTATAGCCAATGTGTTCTCTGGGGTGGTGGAGAGTGTGTGTAGTGGCAAGGGTGGTGGAAATAGTGCAAACTAACCAATACCTTAAAAAAAAAACCCAGCAAAAAAGCTAATGAAAATATTGATGATATTGATCAAACTATTAAAAAGGCAGGATTTTTTTCTCTAATTATTAAATATCTAATTGTAGAAAATCAGAGAGCATCTCACCATCAGCTTCTGTGTCAACGAAGATTGTGTGATTGTTCTTAATTTCATCGGCTGTGTCTAAAAGATGGAGCTCAGCAGTCAACCGTTTGATTTTCTGGAAATTAAAAAGAAAAAAAATTGAAAAAAAAAAGAAAAGAAAAGAAAAAGCCAAAAACGAACATGAAAGCGAATTAGAGGGATGCAGCTAATGTGTAGCCAAAGGAAGTATTGAATAGAATTCAATAATTCCAAATGATGTACTAATGGCAACAATTATCAATTACAAAGCAAAATATTGATTTTGTTTGGCCTGGCACAAGGTCGATTTTTGTAAAGGAAAAGGCATAGTTGATTTAATTAACTACCAGTTTATTACTGGTGGTTAATTTATCAATTGCGAAGAGATGAAAGGCAAAGTGGATTCAAGCAAGAATAGAACTCGGAACAGAAAGAGATGAAACTAACTACCATAATAGATTTATTATCACGCTCTAGCATTGTTGCCAATTTGCTGGCCTTTACAATGTTAAAATAGTGACATTTTTTATGTGTAAAGGGTAAACGTCGACAAAGAAGGACAGCAGCTGATTTTTTTTATCAACCTGTAATATATTAGCTTATTCTATTAATTCAAGGAAAACTGAAAAGGAGAGTTGAACACTGAGTTGCCAGGTTAGATTCTGTAGAGTCTCTACTCAAACAACCAGGTCTTGTTTGGACCATTTTCTCTTAACCCTTTGGCATTCATATTACTCTGTCAAATATAATGCTTATCTATTCCCATTGTTTTGAATTAATCTTGCATTACCTCATCGCTTTGAGATTTCAATGTTGTGATTGTTTATTTTTAGAATGACATTGTTGGGTAGGTGTGAGAGGCTGAACCTAGTCAGTTTGAACATAAAACGAATAGAGTAACCGGGCCAGATACGGTGGGTTTAGACGATAAAGGATTAACCCTTTTGTTACTGTATTTATTTTGAGATGCTCTGTATTTCTTTCAATTCTTTAAACACAACAAAGAATTTAGTAAAATAGCTTAGTTATCATTAAGTTGGTGTTAGGAACATAAATTGTGACTAAGGTTTGGTGGAAGCTTTTAATTCAAAACTTATGAAAACAAGTCATTTGTACTCAGAGTCAGTTTCAGCTGGGTTTGTAACAAAAGGGTTAAACTAAATAATGATTTACTGTCACAAGCCACAAAGCCTCGAGGGCCTGTATATATAAGTGATCTAAGGTGTGTGTGTGAGGAAATTTAAGATCAACTTCCAGTAGAATATGAATTTAGAACAATGACACAGAAAACAGAGATATTACACAGGAGTCAACGCGATACCTTCTGTCTTGAACTTTAATATTATTTACACCAGCAAAATATTAAAAGGTAAGTTTTAAAGCCATCCATGGATAAACTTTATGGACATCAGCATAAAAATAAATTTCATTAATGAGTTCATTTTAAAGGTAGACAAGAATCCTCACACAACAAGGACAGGTTAGAGGCCAAACTTTATAACATTTAAAGAAAACTCAAGTAAGAGTAAAACTAAATGAAGCTGAATTATGAAACTACATTTACAAACAAACAATTGGTTTGATAATTCCTTAATGACTTTAGCGTTCAGATTACTTTGTCAAATGTAATGCTTATTTACTCACACTGTTTTGAATTAATTATGTGTTACCTTGTAGCTTTGAGAGTTGAGAGCTAGCTGGTTTGAGCATAAAACAGGTAGAATATTTGAGCCAGTTATGGCCGGTTTAAATGCTAAAGGGTTCATGTCTTTTACCAATTCTGGAAATCTGTGGTGGTGAGGGATAAAAGTGAGTGTGTGGAATCTAAGCAGTTTTTGGTGAGTAAAATAATAGGTTTGCAATTTGTTGACCGTAAGCATTCAAGTGGTTGTTCTGAATGTGGTGCAATAGCAGTGAGACAAATGGATGAGGATGGAGATGTATCAGGAGATACCCCACAATGCACAGTAGGGGTGAATATAAGCAGAACAGAGGGGACAGAAGGGGGATGTTACGTAAGAATGTAAGGGGAGAGGTTAGAGTTGGGGGAAGTGGTGACTGTGGCAAGTGATGGTGAGAGAAACTGGGGCCATGGTAGATATGTGAGGGCATGGAGAGTGGGTGTGGCAGAGTGGAGGGGCATGCAACTGTGATCATGGGTGGGAGGGCAGGGTGTTGGGCAGATGGGTTGTTAAGGGAGTTTTGATGGAAGGTGGGGACACAGAATATGCATGTGGAGGCAGGGGTCTGGTCATAAAGGGTCTGCCTGTGTGACCTCGATTTCACTTAGCTTGACATGTCTTCTCAAGCACAGCAAATCATCATTTGCCTTGGTCCCTTGTTATCTCTTCCCTGAGATACAGCAACTGTAAACCTTTCTCACCACTTCATCCATGTCTTCCACGGGTTCCCTCCATCATCAGAGATCATTGCTTCATTATGCAGCTGTCCCCATCCATATGCATCACATGGGTCTAGTGGTCAGGATTCTACGCTCTCACAGCAGCGCTGGGGATCGATTCCCCGCTTGGGATATGGCTATTTATTGGTGTTAGGAAGGGCATCAAGCTGTAGAAACTCTGCCAGATCAGATTGGAGCTTGGTGCAGCCATCTGGTTCGCCAGTCCTCAATAAATCTTCCAACCCATGCTAGCATGGAAAGCTAAACAATGATGATGATGATAAGGTAAATAAGTATGTGCCTGTGTGTATAAATTGCTTCTGAACCCTTTCCCTTTTGTTTGTTTCAAATTCAGATGTTTATTATTGCTGAGTTGGGGGAATTGAGGTCTGGAACATGCTTTTCTTGTAGCTTGCCTCTGGTTGAAGTGGTGTGAAGATCTGAAGACATGCCTAGTCATGCTTGTGTCTTATGGGAAACTCATCTTCTCAAGGCTACCATGCTACATGGACATCAAAGAGAAAACCACCAACTGATCGTGGCCGTTGCCAGCCTCCCCTGGCACCTGTGCTGGTGGCACGTAAAAAGCACAACCAATTGTGGCCGTTGCCAGCCTCACCTGGCCCCTGTGCTGGTGGCACGTAAAAAGCACCTACTACACTCACGGAGTGGTTGGCGTCAGGAAGGGCATCCAGCTGTAGAAACACTGCCAGATCAGACTGGAGCCTGGTGCAGCCTCCTGGTTTCCCAGACCCCAGTAAAACCGTCCAACCCATGCTAGCATGGAAAGCGGACGTTAAACGATGATGATAATGTTAAAGAATTTCAGATTAACAGGAAATTTTTATGACAGCAATGTTTGTGCAATAAGAGGAAGGCCTGCACACACACAAAAAGATACATATATTGTATTGTGTGACATAAAAATTTAGAAACGAACATATATAGACATTAAATACACATTTCATTTACATTTGTCTTTGAAGGTAAACAAAACTATTGAGTTCGAAAACCCCTCTTCATCAGTTACAAGTTATTGATCAAATATTCTTCCGAGTTCCACCGTGATGACAGTATAGCTTTATGGATTTTCCAAAACTTTTCACCTCCAAGAGAAGACTGCTGTGATTAGCATCTCTCTCTCTTTCTCGCTTCGCTAATGATGAGTCATTTTTAATGACAAAAGCATAATTGGTATGGGGCGTATTAAAAGTTCATATTGATTTTTAATATATAAATGTCTAGATATATATTTTTGTGCCACGAGATCACACTAATTATGGTCTTGTCTTGTGCACTGAGCTCTCTCTTAACTAACGTATGGAGATATGTACCACGGTATAATTTTTGTGTGATGTTCAGTTTTAGCTCTCAAATGAATTTCACATGATCAAGCACTTTGCCATGTGTGACGATTAACAAAATTGTTTAGTTCGACACTTGGCTCACTTACAAATTATCAGCTGAGAATTCTCAATTCTATGGTGATGACCAAGGAGTGATGTGCAATTTCTCAAAGTTTCCACACGAGGACTGCTGATGCTGGTTGTTATCCTTCCACTTGTAGCTTCCTGTCAGTACTGATGCCACATAAAAAGGCACCTGTGCCTGTGCCATGTAAAAAGCACCCAGCACACTCTCTTTTACTCTTTTATTTGTTTCAGTCATGTGACTGTGGCCATGCTGGAGCAATGTCTTTGGTCGAGCAAATCGACCCCAGGACTTATTCTTTGTAAGCCTAGTACTTATTCTATCGGTCTCTTTTGCCGAACCGCTAAGTTACGGGGATGTAAACACACCAGCATCGGTTGTCAAGCGATGTTGGGGGGACAAACACAGACACACACATACACATATATATATATATGCATGTATACGATGGGCTTCTTTCAGTTTCCATCTACCAAATCCACCCACAAGTTTTTGGTCGGCCCGAGGCTATAGTAGAAGACACTAGGCCAAGGTGTCACGCAGTGGGACTGAACCCGGAACCATGTGGTTGGTAAGCAAGCTACTTACCACACAGCCATTCCTGCGCCTATAAACTGATTCCTGCTCTGTAAACTGATTAGTATTATGAAGGGCATCCCCACCATAAAAACTAAACCAAAACACACGACTGGAACCTGATGCAGCCTTCCAGCTTGCTAGCTCTAGCTTAACCATCCAAACCATGTCAGCTTGGAAAGCGGATATTAAACGACGATGATGATGATAATGTTCATCACCATCATCGTCACCGACAGTTTCTGAATAAGGTACTATTGCTGCATGGCTAGATGTGTTTTTCATAGAAGACTGGAAATGAACAGCCTCACTAGTATAATGATGGTGCTGATTTACAACACCAGTCTGCACAGCTGAAAGAATTAGTGGCCCTGTTGTCGCATCCCTGATGTTGGTCTACATCTAGAAAAAGAGAGTTGTCTGCTTATGATGAATGAAACACTGAAAACAAATTATTGGGCAAATAATACATGTGTGTGTTCTTTTCTTTTATTCTTTCATTTGTTTCAGTTATTTGACTGCGGTCATGCTGGAGCATCACCTTTAGTCGAACAAATTGACACCAGGACATTTTCTTTGTAAGCCTAGTACTTATTCTAGCTAAGTTGCAGGATGTAAACACATCAGCATCAGTTGTCAAGCGATGGTGGGGGAACAAACATCGACACACAAACACACATATATATATACACAACAGGATTCTTTTGGTTTCTGTCAACCAGATCCACTCACAAGGCTTTTATCGGCCCGAGACTATAGTAGAAGACACTTGCCCAAGGTACCATGCAGTGGGACTGAACCCAGAATTGCACCGGTGGGAAGCAAGCTTCTTACCACACAGTCACCCCTGTATGTATAATAATAATAATAATAATAATAATAATAATAATAATTCTAGTATGGAATTTATAAATACTTAATACATCGCTACACACATTCCCACAAATCACATGATTTTAACATCAGAGTCCGTATCCTGTAATCTGTACAGTAATCATCCCAAAGAAACCAACTCTGATGTTAAAATCATGTGATTTGAGGTAACGTATGTAGTGATGTATTAAATATTTATAAATTCCATCCTAGAATTATTATCATTATTATATTTATCCTAACATGATGCAACCCCAAAAAACTGACATACTCATCAGTATCATTAGACTGTAACCGGCATAATGAAACCGGAGCTTTATTTGCATACCTTTAACGTTACTATAAACGAATTCAAAAGGTGTATATATATATATATATATATATATATATATATATATATATATATTACGTGATCACGTGACCGACCAGGCTATCAGATGTTGCTACACATTACTGGTCACAATGCGCTTCACATTGTTTTAGCCTTTAAGTGATGCCACCCTGCTGGCTAAGCGAGCAGGCCAACAGAAGAAAGAGTGAGAGAAAGTTGTGCGAAAGAGTATAGCAGGGATCGCCACCACCCCCTGCTGGAGCTTCATGAAGCTTTAGGTGTTTTCGGTCAATAAACATTCACAATGCCCGGTCTGGGAATTGAAACCGCGATCCTACGACCACGAGTCCGCTGCCCTAACCATTGGACCATTGCGCCTCCATATATATATATATATATATATATATATATATATATATATATATATATATATATTACGTGATCACGTGACCGACCAGGCTATCAGATGTTGCTACACATTACTGGTCACAATGCGCTTCACATTGTTTTAGCCTTTAAGTGATGCCACCCTGCTGGCTAAGCGAGCAGGCCAACAGAAGAAAGAGTGAGAGAAAGTTGTGCGAAAGAGTATAGCAGGGATCGCCACCACCCCCTGCTGGAGCTTCATGAAGCTTTAGGTGTTTTCGGTCAATAAACATTCACAATGCCCGGTCTGGGAATTGAAACCGCGATCCTACGACCACGAGTCCGCTGCCCTAACCATTGGACCATTGCGCCTCCATATATATATATATATATATATATATATATGTATATATAACATCATCATCATTTAATGTCCGTTGTCCATGCTAGCATGAGTTGGACAGTTGACCAGGGCTGGCAGCTGAAAGGCTGCATTAGACTCCAGTCTGATTTGGCATGGTTATCTACATCTGGATGCTCTTCCTAATGCCAACCACTCCAAAAGAGTAATGCGTACTTTTACGTACCACCAGCACGCGTGCCATTTGTGTGACACCGGTATCTGCCATGACTGATTTTGTTTGGCTTGGTAGGGCTTCTTCTCAAGCATGACATAATGCCAAAGTTCTTGGTCATTGCCTCCATGGAACCCATCATCATTTAATGGTCATCTTCCATGTTGGCATGGCAGTTTGACAGGAGTGGGTAAACAGGAAGACTGTACCAAGCCCTACTGTCAGCTTTTAAATGGTTTCTATGGCTGGATGTCCTAATACAAACTATATTACAGTGTGTACTAGGCATGTTTTATGGCACACAAGCATTTATGTTTCGTACATATATAATATGATGCTTATTTAATGTTAATTGAATTACTTAATATAGGTTTTAGCACCTGGGAGAAATGCTTAGCGGAATTTTGTCTGTCTTCACATTCTGAGTTCAAATTCCACCAAGGTTGACTTTGCCTTTCATCCTTTGAGGCTTGATAAATTAGGTACCAGTTGCGTACTGGGGTCGATCAAATCGACTGGTCCCCTCACCCAAAATGTCGGGCCTTGTGCTTAGAGTAGAAAAGAATACATACAGATATGTGTGTGTGTGTGTGTCATCATCATCATCATCATCGTCGTTTAACGTCCGTTCTCCACGCTAGCATGGGTTGGACGGTTCGACCGGGGTTCTGGGAAGCCAGAAGGCTGCACCAGGCTCCAGTCTAATTTGGCAATGTTTCTACAGCTGGATGCCCTTCCTAACGCCAACCACTCCGTGAGTGTAGTGGGTGCTTTTTACGTGCCACCTGCACAGGTGCCAGGCGGGGCTGGCAACGGCCACGGTCAGATTGTGTATTTTATGTGCCACCGGCACGGAAGCCAGTCGAGGCGGTGCTGGCATCGGCCACGAGTCGGATAGTGCTTTTTACGTACCACCAGACCAGGGATCCTGGCTGGTTCAATTCGATTTCGATTTCGCTTGCCCCAACATGTCTTCACAGCAAAGGGTGCTGGCAGGGTGCCTGTCGTACGGTCGCATTGGAGTATTTTACGTGCCACGGCCACGAGTCGGATAGTGCTTTTTACGTACCACCAGACCAGGGATCCTGGCTGGTTCAATTCGATTTCGATTTCGCTTGCCCCAACATGTCTTCACAAGCAAAGGGGGTTGGCATGGGTGCCTGTCGTACGGTCGCATTGGAGTATTTTACGTGCCACGGCCAGAGTCGGATAGTGCTTTTTACGTACCACCAGGCCAGGGATCCTGGCTGGTTCAATTCGGTTTCGATTTCGATTTCGATTTCGCTTGCCCCAACATGTCTTCGCAAGCATGGGGGGTTGGGATGGGTGTCTGTCGTCGGATGAGGTTCTATATCGACTTCGCTTGCCTCAACCGGTCTTTGTGTCCAAGGGAGGAAAGGCATTCATAAGTGGGCTGGGCTCACTAGTCCTGCCTGGTCTTCTCACGTACAGAATATTTCCAAAGGTCTCGGTCTCTGGTCATTTCCTCAGTGAGGCCTAAAGTTCGAAGGTCGTGCTTCACCACCTCGTCCCAGGTTTTCCTGGGTCTACCTCTTCCACGGGTTCCCTCAACTGCTAGGGATTGGCACTTTCTCACACACCTATCTTCATCCATTCTCGCCACATGACCATACCAGCGCAATCGTCTCTCTTGCACACCACAACTGATGCTTCTTAGGTACAACATTTCTCTCAAGGTGCTAACGCTCTGTCGAGTATGTACACTGACATTACACATCCATCGGAGCATACTGGCTTCATTCCTCATGAGCTTACGCATGTCCTCAGCAGTCACAGCCCATGTTTCGCTGCCATGTAGCATGGCTGTTCGTACACACGCATCATACAGTCTGCCTTTTACTCTGAGCGAGAGGCCTTTAGTCACCAGCAGAGGTAAGAGCTCCCTAAACTTTGCCCAGGCTATTCTTATTCTAGCAGTTACACTTTCAGCAGTTACACCCCCACTACTGACTTGGTCACCTAGATAACGGAAGCTATCAACTACTTCTAGTTTTTCCCCCTGGAAAGTGACGGAAGTTGTTTTCTGCAGATTTTCGGAGGTTAATGCTCCCGAGCATCTGCCACATACAAAAACTATCTTCCCAGTTAGCCTACCTTTGACATTGCTGCACCTCTTATGTGTCCATAGCTTACACTGGGTACATCTTATAGAGTTTCTACCTACACCTTTTCTACAGATCGAGCAGGGCCATCTTCCTGAAGATATTTGTGGATTGTCTACCTTTCTACTTATTAGTACTTTGGTTTTAGCTAGGTTGACTCTAAGCCCCTTGATTCTAAACCCTCCTTCCACACCTGGAACTTCTCCTCCAGTTCTGATAGTGACTCAGCAATAAGAGCAAGGTCGTCAGCGTAGAGGAGCTCCCAGGGACAGCCTGTCTTGAATTCCTCCGTAATTGCCTGGAGTACTATGATAAATAGGAGGGGGCTGAGTACTGAACCCTGGTGGACCCCAACCTCTACTTTGAATTCTTCTGTGTACATGTTGCCAACCCTAACCTTACTTACGGCATCTCTGTACATGGCTTGCACAGTCCTCACCAGCCATTCATCTATCCCTAGTTTCCTCATTGACCACCAGATAAGGGATCGGGGGACCCTATCAAAAGCTTTCTCCATGTCAACGAAAGCCAGGTACAGGGGCTTATCTTTGGCTAGGTATTTCTCCTGCAGCTGCCTTACCAGGAATATAGCATCAGTGGTACTTTTTCCTGGCACGAACCCAAACTGCATCTCATCTAAACTAACTCTCTCTCTAATTAGTTGGGCTATGACCCTCTCCGTAACCTTCATTACTTGATCCAACAGCTTGATACCTCTGTAATTATTTGTATCTAGGGCATCACCTTTACCTTTGTAGCAGTTGACTAGTATGCTGCTGCACCAGTCATTGGGTATGACTCCTTCGTGTATCACCTGGTTGACTATACGGGTGACTAGGTTATAGCCAACACTGCCAGATATTTTGAGCATCTCTGCAGTAATTCCTGATGGGCCTGGGGCTTTCCCTGTCTTCATGCTTCTAATTGCCTTAGCTACCACGGAACTATCAACTCGGATAGCTGGTCCCTCTGTAGGGTCAACATTCGGCAGACTCTCTTTATCCCATTCATTTTCCTCATTCAGTAACCTTTCATAGTGGCGTCTCCAAGCTTCTCTCTTTGCATCCTCATTTAGCGCAAGTGAACCATCCTCCATGCGAACACATTTCTCTCCTACCACATCACGATTCTCTCTCACACACTGTCTTGCAACACGAAATACCTCAAGTCTTTCATCCTCACGGCGCAGGACATTGGCAAATTTTCTCTTATCTGCTTCCCCTCTGGCTAGATAGACCTGTCTCCTAGCTTCCCTTCTGGCAGTCTGATACCCTTCCCTGCTACCACCGTTCTTCCAGGCCTTCCAAGCCTGTTTCTTTTGTCTATATATATAAATTATTAAGGTGGCCAGTCACAATTTAAAATCAAAAGGCACAGGTTCAATCGTCACTAAAGTAACTATGTATGTATATATATAATTTTTGGCAAATTTACGGAAAGAAGTTCCATAAATGCCACCAGTTTTATTAAAAACAGAGGAGACAAGTTGTTAAAATTTATAAGAAGTTTAATTCTTGCAGCTGATCATTTTGTACATAGATATAATGATAATACTATAAATTCATGATTGAATTAAATCAAATTAATTAAATATCAACATACTCTTCAGTGCAGGAAGGAAACAAACCACAATACAAGGAACTTAAAAAGAAAGAAATAAAGCAGAAAAATTGGATCTAGGAGATTCATATTGATATCCGTGTGAGAAAGAGATGGGAGTCATGTTGGATATCAATATATACATATACATATATATTGAAGAATAATAAAGTTGTGCTCTACCGAATGCTTTAAGTAATCCTTCAGTTTAATGTAAAAATTGCTTACATTACAACATGAAGACGAATATTAACACACACACACACACATATATATCTACCAGCAGTATCACGACCAAGCAGTGATTGGGCATAGGTGAACTTTAGGTTAGTTAAAATATGTTTGTGACATATTTCAACTTCTAAAGGCAAATTCTCTGCAGTTACCATGGAGAAAAAAATTCTACACCTTTTACCAGAAGAGAGAATATTTTTTTTCTCCATGGTAACTGCAGTGAATTTGCCTTTAGATGCTGAAATATGTCACAAACATGTTTTAACGAACCTAAAGTTCAAATTCATACACAGATGCATACACACATACATACATACATATCATCATCATCATCGTTTAATGTCTGCTTTCCATGCTGGCATGGGTTGGACAGTTTGACTGGGGACTGGGAAGCCAGGAGCTGCACCAGGTTCCAGTTTGATCTGGCAAGGTTTCTACAGTTGGATGACCTTCCTAAAGCCAACCACTCCGAGAGTGTAGTGGGTGTTTTTTATGTGCCACTGGCACAGGAGTCAATAACTTATGTTCGGATAGTGCTTTTTATGTGCCACCAGCACAGGAGCCAATCATTCGCATTTGGATAGTGTTTTTTATGTGCCACCGTCATGGGGCACTGGCATTGACCACATTTAGATGGTGCTTTTGACATGCCATTGGCACAGGAGCCAGTCAGGGGGCACTGGCATCGACCAAGTTCAGATGGTGCTTTTTATGTTCCACTGGCATGGGAGCCAGTCAGGGGGCATTGGCATCGATCATGTGGATAAATTTACATATCTTGGAAGTGTGCTGAATCCTGTTTGTTATTTACATGATGAAATAGCAAACCATCTTCAAAACCTATTTCAAGTTTTCAAGATCCTCGAAGGGCGAATTTGGTCTAACAGAGATATTACCAAAACCACAAAGGGTGTGGAGCGCAGGACTTGTGTGCTTTCATCCCTTCTTTACACATGTGTGACATGGGTTGTATATCAGAAGCACTTCAAATAACTAGAGTGATTTCATCAGCAATGTTTGTGCTCTTTACCGAAAGTCAAAATGGGTGCACAAAATACCAGATTCTGAAGTACTTAACCATGTTGGTATTGAATGGTATTGAAACTGAAATTCATCGACATAAACTTTGCTGGACTGGCCCCATCAGATAATGGAATCTGATCAACACATGCCCAAAGAATTATTTTACAGTGAGATAAAAGGAGCAAAGATGCCTCAGTGTGAACCAAAAATGTGTTAAAGATTCAATATGTTGCTCTCTAAAGAATTTCAGTGATGCATGCAAACTGGGAGAGCGACACAATGGACTGACCAAAATGGAGGAGAAAAGGTGTTGCCTTGTTTGAAGATAAGCAGAAACATTCCCTGATAAAAAGAGGGGCAAAAAAAGATTTGCTTTCAGCTAATGGTCCTTCTCACCTAACTTGTGATACCTGCAACTGTATTTTTTTTCTCCCGAGCAGAACTGGTTCATTATAAATGGAACTCCGACTGACTTTTCAATGTCACAACCCAATGAATTATCTCGCTCTGTTTGCAATAAGATCTGCAGAAGTGAATTTGGATTGACAAAGCATATGAAACACCACAATAACAATTTGCAGCAATCTTTGCAGCAGCAAAATCAAGCATTTTCTTGTCGTCTGTGGGAAAATTTGTAAATCTCTTAATGGACTAACAGTCTCAGACCATCTTCTAGTAATTCTAATATGGAAATATGTAAACATTCAGCTCCATATTCCTTGTGAGTTTCTGTGTTGTTCATTTTGGTGCCTATGTGTAATGCAGTCCATCAATGCTGGTGTTGAGAGAGTTACTCTAGATTAACAAGTTGATAACCATCGTCATCATCATTTAATGTCCATTGTCCAAGATGGCATGGGTTGGATGGTTTGACCAGGGCTGGCATGCTGGAAGGCTGCACTAGACTCCAGTCTGATTTAGCATGGTTTTCCATGGCTGGATGCTGCCCTTCCCAATGCCAACCACTCTCGGGGTGTAATGAGTGCTTTTACATGCCACCGGCATGGGTGCCATTAGCGTGACACCAATATCTGTCACAACCACAATTTTGCTTGGCTTGATGGGTCTTCTTCTCAAGCATGACATAATGCCAAAGGTTTCAGTCATTGCCTACGTGAGGCCCAATGCTCAAAAGGAAATAGGCCACTACACGCACACACACATACACACACTCACGTCCAACTCACGCCAGCATGAAGAACAAACATTAACTGATGATGATAATGACATACACATACAAATATAGATATACGCCTATACATAAGAATACAATATCATCATAATCTAATGTCCCTTGCATGGGCTGGACAGTTGGACAGGAGCTGACCAGCTGAAGACCTGTTCAGGCTCCATATCTATTTTGGCATGGTTTCTACAGTTGGAGGCCCTTCCTAATGCCAAATATGTACATACACACACACACACATAAATATGTATCATCATCATCGTTTAATGTCCGCTTTCCGGAAGGCTGCACCAGGCTCCAGTCTGATCTGGCAAAGCTTCTATGGCTGGATGCCCTTCCTAATGCCAACCACTCCGTGAGTGAAGTGGATGCTTTTTACATGCCACCTGCATGGGAACCAGTCAGGTGGGTCTGACATCAATCATGTTTGGATATTGCTTTTTATGTGCCACTAGCACGGGAGCCAGTCAGGTTGACCTGGCAATGACCACGTTCGGATGGTGCTTTTTGCATAAATATATATATACATATAAATATATATAAGTGAATCATGGTAAAAATGAGGCCTTAAAAGCATTTGTTAATATTTTTGCACGCTCCACCCACTCAATAATCTATATTTGCAAAGCCTTCCAAGCAACTCATCTTTGCAGCATTAATCCTTCCCTTACCTCTCTAACTATGGCACTAATTCCACAGCGGCTGTGGTTATAAGAGAGCATATATATATATATATATATACTTTTCTACCCTAGGCACAAGGCCTGAAATTTTGGGGGAGGAGTGGGGCAGTCGATTATATTGACCCCAGTACACAACTGGTACTTAATTTATTGACTTCGAAAGGATGAAAGGAAACTCAGAATGTAAAAACAGACGAACAAATTAAAATATTAGAACACTGTAATATATTGGGGGTCAATGTAATCAAATGCACTTTCCCCCACAATTGCTGGCCTTGTGCCAAAATGTGAAACCAACTTTTAAACAAGCATAACGCAGCAAAATCATTAGCATGCTGGTCAAAATGCTTAGTAGCATTTCGTCTGTCATACGTTCTGAGTTTAAATTCCGCCAAGGTCAACTTTACCTTTCATCTTATCAGGGTCGATAAAATAAGTACCAGTTGAATGCTGGGGTTGATGTGATTGACTTATCCACTCTCCTGGAATTGCTGGCCATGTGCCAAACATTTGATGCCAATATTGCAACATTACATACTGTGCATGTCCAACTGAAAGGCAACATGGAAAGTAGGATGCAAACCAGAGGTGATGGTCATGGTGGTGGTGGCAGAACCTGACATTATTCATAGTGTATGAGGGTTTCAGCCATTCCATTGAAAGTCTATAAAGACATCACTTCAAGATTTGTGTAGTCCAGGCATTCTTTAAATGATATTTCAAGAAAATATTCTGGGGGTCTTTTGTGGTTATTGGTGGCAGTGGCATGAAAAAGGCTCAATATTGATGTTTTGTATTAGCCTTAAGAATGTCTTACTTCCAGTGGATTAGCTCGGCTGGATTTCACAAGTTTTCTATTTACCAAATAGAATTTCTTTCTCTGTTAATATATTTATAAGATTTCAAATCACTCACTACCCTTTTAACCCTTTCATTACTGTATTTATTTTGAGATGCTCAGTGTTTCTTTCAATTACTTTAAATATAACAAAGAATTTAGTCAAATAACTTAGTTATCATTCAGCTGGTGTTAGGAACATAAATTGTGACTAAGGTTTGGTGGAAGATTTTAATTCAAAACTTATGAAAACAAGACATTTGTACAACAGAGCCAGAGCCAGTTTCAACCAGGTTGGTAACGAAAAGGTTAATAAAGAGAAGGGACACATTGAGTAACGAAGTCACACAGCTATTCCTGGTTTTTGTGGATTTGGAGAAGGCACCTGACAGGGTAACATGTTCAGTAATTTGGTGAGAATACAAGGGGGAGATAAATGACTTGTGAAGGGAGGAGTTCAAGGTCCAGTTTTCTTTTATTCATTGCATCCTACAAGCCATCACAGAGTTTAAGGCTCCTTTGTGATGGCTAGCACTTGGAATTCCTACATGCTGATGAATGAGTTTTTGAGCCTGAATATATAGGGGAATTGGAGAGAAAATTCTATGTTTGGAAACTAAACTGTGAAGTCTGAGAGTAAACTTAGCAAAGCCGAAGGCTTTATCAATACAGAAGACGGACTCCTGACACCTTCAGTCAAATAGTCTCTCTCTTAAAATACCTGGATGTCTCACTAGAAGTAGTTGAGAGCTTTTGTTACTTAGGAGATATAATCAGCAAGAGAGGTGGTTGCTCTGAAAGTATAGTAACGAGAGTAAGAACAGGTTGAAGAAAGTTAAGGGAATTAGTAGTACTGCCAAACAAGAAAGGTCTTTTTCCACAAAGTGAAGGCATAATGTATGATGCAGGTGTTAGAACTGTAATGCTGCATGGTAGTGAGACACAGGCCTTGAAAACTGGAAAGAAAGGCAGCTAGCATTTTCTGATGGAAGTGCAATGTAAATGTGCATGAAAGACATAGTACATATGTTCTTTTATTTGTTTCGGTCATTTGACTGCGGCCATGCTGGAGCACCGCCTTTAGTCGAGCAAATTGATCCCAGGACTTATTCTTTGTAAGCCTAGTTCTTATTTCACCGGTCTCTTTTGCTGAACCACTAAGTTACGGGATGTAAACACAGTTACGGGGACAAACACATGCACACAAACATACACACATACATATATATTCTATGGGCTTCTTTCAGTTTCTGTCTACCAAATCCACTGACAAAACTTTGGTCGGCTTGAGGCTATAGAAGACGACACATGCCCAAGGTGCCATGCAGTGGGACTGAACCCGGAACCATGTGGTTGGTAAGCAAGCTTACTTACCACACAGCCACTCCTGCGCCTGCCGAGGAAAAAAATAGAACTGGACATTGGAGGAATCAAATGTAGTGTGCAAGTAATATAACTGCTCTGTTATGGACTTGTGATGCATATGGATGAAGACAGCCGTATAAAGAAGTGCTGATCACTTAATGTGGATGGAGCCTGTAGAGGACAAAGACACAGGGAGACATGGAATGAAGTTAGTAAAGGCTGATCGCAGAGCCTTGAACCTTAAGAAGATGACAAAGGACCAGGATGACTGGTGGTATTAAATTCTCAAGAGGAGCCGAGGACCCCCACATCAGCAAAAGTGATTTCAGGTACAGCTGTGTAGGTATATATGTATGACTGAGCCTTTTCATCCAATTTCTTCTCCAACCCCTCAAGAAACCTCTACCACCCTCATCCCTCTAATTATAGCTCTTCTTTGATACCACTTACTACCCAGAACCATTTCATTTGTTATCTATCCCTCTTCATCTATAAATACTGTTCTCTCCATCCACACTCATTTTGTCTCCAACTGAGTCACTTAACTATCTCTTCTCCTCCTTGCCATACATCTCTCACTCTCCTCATGCACTACGTGTACCTCTCTCTCTCTCCTCAGCATCCCTACAACATACCCAACCACATCCCATCTCTCTTTCATCCTTCTCCTCTCTACTTTACCATAATTACTATTCTGTTGCATTCATCCACTTTGCTCTGCACTGTGTCATCTCCTCCTCCCACTACTTCCCCAACACACGCATCACTGGTTTTCTTCCACCCACATCCACCCTTCAATGCTACCCATTCTTCAAACCTACTCCCTTCTCTTCACTCATTCCCCAGAAACTTTTGTAACTGTCACCCACTCACAGTCTTGGGTCCTGTCCCATTCACTTCTATCAAGTTCATAAATTGAGTGTCCAACCGGATCTTTGTGGTTTTCGTCATTGTTTACAATTATTTTTTCCAATTGTTTTCAAATCTGGTTGTTTTGTATATTAATTATGAAAATGAAATTCATTTTTCCTATAAATCCATCCACAATTAAAAAGTTATTAGCCTTTAAATTTTGCAAAGTTTGGATATTTTAGCCAATCAGAAGTGAGTATTTTACATAACACCGTGGTGAAAATTTCGATTTCCATAGTAACCTATTTCTTTACTATCCACAAAGGGTTAAACACAGAGAGGACAAACAAACGGATTAAGTTGATTATATCGACCTCAATGCATAACTGGTACTTATTTAATCGACCCCGAAAGGATGAAAGGCAAAGTTGACCTCGGCGGAATTTGAACTCAGGGTGGTAACCGAAACAAAGAAGCACCACATGTTGCATAGCTGATTGTGAAGAACTGTTTCCATAGTAACTAAAGATGCTGCACATGCGCAGAAGGAGGAGGAGATACAAGAAAGATAATTTATTTTATAAAATCCTAGTTTAATGTTTTGACATACCGATGCCCCCCCTCGCCCTGATGATGGCAGAGGCAGTGAACATGCTGTTTTCTGATTGGCTGAAAATTATCATACTTTAAATACTTGTAACATTTTTGCAAAATTTTTCGAGAATAAATGAATAACAAATTTGGACTCAGCGTCAAAAATTACATCTATATGATACATTAAAATTCTTTTTACAGATAATTGTAAACAGTGATGGAAACCAGAAAGATCCATCCAACCAGACACCCAATCATCACCATTTTATTTCTTTCCATCTCCAGCCGATCTCTTGTACCCTCTCTTCTAAAATCTGAGCAGTCATGGAGCTCCTCTGAAACAACAAACCGGTTTTCCTCTGGTATCCTCTCTCATATATTCACCAGTAATATCTTGGTTTACTTATTTACATTTGATGGATATTTGTCCTCATCTTGTTTGTTGTTAACACAACGTTTTGGCTGATATACCCTCCAGCCTTCATCTGGTGTCTTTGGGAAATTTCAAACCTGGGTTCTCATTCCTAAGGTATTTTTCCAATGTTGTTGTTATTATTATTATTATTATTATTCAGGTCACTGCCTGGAATCAAACTCGGAATCTTAGTGTTAGTAGCTGGCACTCTTAACCACTACACCATATGCCTGTGGGCATACCTTAAGAATGAGAACCCAGGTTCGAAATTTCCCCAGGGCACCTGATGAAGGCTGGAGAATATATCAGCTGAGACGTGTTAACAACAAACAAGATGAGGACAAATATCCGTCAAATGTAAATAATGTACATAATTCCTCATCTCTCAGATATAGAACTGTATAATATCTTGGTGTAAAAATTCCCTGACCCCCTTGGGGTTTTTAGTCTTACTGTATGGTGACCCCATGAGTGCTGAAGTCACATAAAAATCACCCAGTACACACACAAACACACGATGGGCTTGTTTGAGTTCCCATTTGCCAAATCTACTCACAAGACTTGGATAAGCCCATGGCTGTTGTAGAAGTTACTTGCTGAAGACCACACAGTGGAACTGAATCCAAGACCACATGGGCACAAAGCAAGTTTCATGCCTCGGAGACATGAGTCTAGGCAGGTTTTTATAACACACCATGTGTCCCCAAACAGCCCTCAGGCTGGGAGACACAAGGCATGCAATAATAAAAAACTTACCTAGACTCATGTCTCCACTGCATGAAACTGTTAGCAGCTCATATCTTTATATTGTGTACATTAAATGATATTTATCTCTCACTGGATGGAA
>NC_043004.1:1293156-1343156 GCF_006345805.1 Octopus sinensis
TGCTAATCAAAGATAAAGCTGTAGAAAAACCTAATAGATCGATATATTTTTACACCAGATAACTTCTAGATACCTTTAAAAATACTGTTTTTATGATCAAGACAATGTGTACCATATAGACAAAAAAAAAAGGTCAGAAAGGACAGTAAGAATATATAAATATGATTTTAATTGATTATACACTTCTCAAACAAATTTGTTGATTTCATTGAATTAAATTGATTTGCTGATTTGAAAAGAAGAAAAAAACTCATTATTATTATTATTGTTAAAGTGGCAAGCTGGCAGAATTGTTAGCATGCAGGGCAAAATGCTAAGTGGCATTCCGTCCATTGTCATGTTCTCAGTTCAAATTCCACTGAGGTCGACTTTGCCTTTCATCCTTTCAGGTTACCCATCGTGATTACTCATCTGATAAGGGTACTTCAGGTACATGCATCACAACCATATGTATGCAACATTGTGATCTCCTATCAAGATAAACAACACATGACCTTGCAGGTGGAGCTCAGTTATAATGTTTCTCAGATCAAGTAACCCATCCCACTCAAAAAGTCCCTGAAAAAGGGTTAAGGATATTGAACGAAACACCCATGTTTCCAGTGATGAATTATTCAAACCCCAAAGAATTCCAACACATGGCTATGATGCTCTCCTAGTACTTCTGCTCGTGATCAGAGATGCACATATCAATCACCAAGGGACATGCTCAACCGGTTTCTGTGGTATTGAACAGAATATTTGTTGTAGCCAGTCTTTTCCACCAGGACAAAAAACAATGCAGATGATGATACTTCCAATCAGTTAAGAACAGAAGCCATGGGAGCCACTGTCTGGTACTGCATCGGGGCATGCATAACTATGATGCTCCCCCACTAAGCAAAGCAGAAGAAATGGGAGCCACTGCCTAGTATTATTATTAAGGTGGTGGACGAGCAGAATGCTTAATACATTGAACAAAAGTAAGTTAGTGGCGCTTCTTCTGGTTCTTTACATTCTGAGCTCAGATGATACTGAGATCAACTTTGCTTTGCATCATTTTGGGATTGACAAAATAAGTTCCAGCTAAGCCTTGGGGTCAATGTAATTGAACAGTCAGGTGGCACTGGCAATGGCCACACTTGAATAGTGCTTTTTACGTGCCACCAGCATGGGAATAGTAAGGCAGCACTGGCATCGACCACATTTGTAAAAGAACTATTATTACTAAAAAGCTTCCAACAACAGCATGTTACGAACCAGTTTGGATTCCTTGTGCTAACTGGCAGAAATTGTAGAACAACAGACTAAATACTTTACAATACTGAACTATTTTGCTACAGTCAGAATTTAAAATCAACCATTCAAGACTAATTATTACTTAGTGTTCTGAAGGATTGGTAAGGTAAGAACCAGGATTATACTGTGGCTAAATCAATGGTCTACATTCTTCTATCTCACATTTGAGAACTTGTTGGTTGCTTATGGTGTTGTACTTCTGATCATGGTTCTAGTGCTCATATTTACCACAGGCATCTGGTTGCCACATTATGTCCAAAACATCTGCACTCTTAACAATCAGTCCACCTAGCTGTAAGCAGGTACAACAATTTGGAATTATAAACACCTGTAATTAGTAGTAACACTAGAAATGGGTTTTGATAGCAGGTATTAATGAGTTTTGGGGTTGTCCTGTGGCTTTAATCAGTAATACAAGCATTAATAATGTAGCGCTATGCCTATTCTATCACTATTAATGGGGGTGAAATGTTGTCCCATGACACAACTAAATAACAATCTATATTCCACAGAGTTTTGAGTTTTATCTACAACAGAAAAATGACGTGGAGAGGAACACCTCGACAGAATTCAGTACAAAAGCAGTTGTGATAAATATATACAAGGGACAATATTAAGCAGAGTATATAGTTGGAATATAAAAGGTACTTACATTTGATTCTGTCATTCGTTTCATGCGAATGTACTTCAAATCCCGCGAAAGCATTAGTTTCACCTGATCCTCTGTATGGACCTTCTCAGCACTCTCTCGTGGCTGGTGAACACCATCCTACACAGGAAGACAAAAATGAAGAAATAAAAAATCTACCTTCGTTACAAGCTGACAAACTGGTGACCCTTTTTCTGACTGACAGGAAAAGAGTAGTAACCTTTTCTGCCCAAGGAGCTCTATCATCATTATTTAATGTCTATTTTCGATACTGGTATGGGTTGGATGGTTTAACAGGAGCTGGCAAGGCTGGAGAGCTGAACCAAGCCCCAGTCATCTGTTTTAGCATGGTTTCTATGGTTGGACATCCTTATTAACACCAACCACTTCACAGAGTGTACTGGGTGCTCTTCTATGTGACACTGGTATGGCTGCTTTTCTACATGGCACCAGTATGAAGGCATTCTATGTGGTGCCAGCATAGGTACCCTTTATGTGGCACAAGCATGGCTGTTCCCATGTGGTGTTGACAAGGGAGCTTTTTACAACCAAAGAAATGGAAAATCATTTATTTTGAAAATAGTGACCTTCACAGATGAAATAACATGTCAAATAATTTGCGGTAAACTGTGTTTTGACAAGCTCTGACATGCAAATCACCTGGCAAACAGCCTGTTTGTGGTTTCAATCCATCTTTCCTATCTTGGTCATGCGAGTTTCTGTCATATTGTGCCATCAAGACAAGTGTTCACAGAATCCTCTCTGACCCCATCCTTCCCTATCAACCTCAATGTTCCTCATGGTTAGGTTTTTTTGTCCCTCGCATTCTACTTCCTATAAATTAATGATCCCCAAAGCCAAAGCTAAGAACTAATTCTTAAAGACTCAGGAGACAGTTACACTTATGTTGTTGCATAGTGCCATTGGACAACACTGATTATACTGTGGCTTAATGTGCCACGTCTGTAAGGAATAAGTTCAGTTGCTAGCAGACGGAATAAGATGTTGCTGTAAAAAAAAAATAAAAAATAAAAAAAACATTTGTTCCAACAATATGCAAATGTGCAAATTTGCATAAATGCATGCCAGCATAGAAAAATAGATGTAAAACTGGGGGGGAAAAAGAGAGTAAAACATATAAAAGGATGAAAGTGGGAAAAAAGGAAAAAAAAGGAAACCACTGTAAGTTTAAAAATGATTAAAGGAAGACTGAATGATGCATAGCAAATAGAGAGAGAGAGAGAGAGAGAGAGAGTGAGAGGGGTAGGTAGGTTGGAGAGAAGTAGAGAAAGTGACAGCAGATGGAAGCTACAGTAAGTAAGTTTAATGCTAAATAGATACCATTTAAGATGGGAGAATAAAAGAGAAGGAAACAAAATAAACGAAGCGTGGAGAAATTTCTGTTGGGACATTCCATGATAGAACAAAATTCTCCCCATGAAACATTTTCATCTCATTAATTCTATGCAAATCAAGAGTTGTACTAACGGCTTTTTACTGTGTTTAACTCGGAAACACTTTGTCTCTGGGGCAGTCTCCTGATATTAGAAGATAGCACAATACACACCATTGTCGGAGATAGAGCGAAGCATCAAACCATCAAACACACAATGAAAGCATTAGTAAGCCTACATTGGAAGTGCTCTGCTTCTAACGTTCTTTCACAACCATTTGGGTTATCGTCAATGTTGATTTCTCTTTTGCATGGTTGTTGCCAATTCCCTGCCACTGCTCATGGCTTCATTCTTCTTGAGATGAATATTTAATTATCACCTGACAAACTGCCATATTAAGAACTGATATATGCATAATATTGACCTCTACAGTTACCAGTGAACAGGAAAATAAATATTATGCAGTAGAAATAGAGATTAGGCAGAGGTGGTGGAGGTGGTGGTGGTAGGTGGGGGTTAGGGGGATGAGGACGAAGTGAGGAAGTAGATAAAACAGTTGCCACAATAGAATTCGATAGGAACAAAAGGTAGAAAATGAAAATAAAATAAATTTATTTTTAAAAACAAGGTAGAAAAAGAAAAAAGATAAAAAGAAAAGAAAAAGAACTACTTGACACATCACTGTCAGATTATTGTTTTTATTTCAAACAACTGCTTCAGTTAAGAGTCCAATCATTAAGACTTCCAAAAAATATTTTTACTTTATCTAAAAACTACTTTATATATATATGATGTACATACACACACACATATACATGCATATTTATATATATATATATAGCATGGAAAGCGGACGCTAAATGAAGACGATGATGATGATGATATATATATCACCGTGACCGACCAGGCTATCAGATGTTGCTACACATCGCTGGTCACAGTGCGCTTCGCATTGTTTTAGCCTTCAAATGACACCACTCCGCTGGCTAAGCGAGCAGGCCAACAGAATAAACAGTGAGAGAAAGTTGTGGCGAAAGAGTACAGTAGGGATCGCCACCAACCCCTCTTAGAGCCGCGTGGAGCTTTAGGTGTTTTCGCTCAATAAACACACACAACACACAGTCTGGGAAATGAAACCGCGATCCTACGACCATGAGTCCGCTGCCCTAACCACTGGGCCATTGCGCCTCCATATATATATATATTTTATTGTGTCTGGGGAGAGTCATTTTCTTTTAGTGCCTTATTAATTTAACACACTCACTGGTCTGATTTCCACTCATTTACTTATTTATTTTTACAAAAATTTTCATTGTGTCTTGCAACCTTTTCAATAGTTGTTGACTGTCATTTATCAGAACTGTGGAGGCACAATGGCCCAGTGGTTAGGGCAGCGGACTCGCGGTTTCGATTCCCAGACTGGGCGTTGTGAGTGTTTATTGAGCGAAAACACCTTAAGCTCCATGAGGCTCCGGCAGGGATGGTGGTGATCCCTGCTGTACTCTTTCACCACAACTTTCTCTCACTCTTACTTCCTGTTTCTGTTGTACCTGTATTTCAAGGGGCCGGCCTTGTCACTCTCTGTGTCACGCTGAATATCCCCGAGAACTACGTTAAGGGTGCACGAGTCTGTGCAATGCTCAGCCACTTACACGTTAATTTCACGAGCAGGCTGTTCCGTTGATTCGGATCAACCAGAACCCTCATCGTCGTAATCGACGGAGTGCTTCCATCCATTATCAGAACTACATTCTTCTTCTTTCCGTTTGTTTGTTTGTTTGCACACTTTATTGTAGGTATGCAAGTGACATTAAGATTCTAGTTACGACAAACTCTAGTAACTGCAATGCAGAAACCAAATGGAGCATAATGGAGAGCATCCAGCATGTAGCTAACTCCATCCACCAAAGTATCAAGGTGACTATAGATTCTGCCACTAGTCACCCTAACAATAGACTCCCTGGCCTTGGGTAAGAGACTGTGAGCAACAGATTGCAACTCCTCCGCTCCTATTACATGAAACTCATAGCTTCTAAATATGTTGTTCACAAGAACTCAGCTTTGTCACACAACATGAAAATTAACATACTGATAACAGACCTAGTTAGGATAATGAACAATGTGTTCCTACTATGTGAACCTTATGAAACAAAGAAACATGCAATTCTCTGGATATGATCAGAAAGATAGGGTTCAGGTATCAGAAAGGATCAGAAAGATAGGGCGCTAGAAAGAAGTTAGATAGCATTATAAGTAATGAAACCAGTGGTACCTGCCCTAGATATAGAAGTAAAAACTGGAATACGATGCAAAGAGTTTGTGACAAAGCAAGCAGGATGAACACATAGCACAAGACCGACAAATATCAAGGAGCAATGCTTGTAGAGGCCACAGCCCATGGAGAACTAGTCTGTAGATTTAGGAAAGCTCTGAAGGAGACTAAACTCAACATTAAGATTGTTGAAAAGCCAGGGAGCTCCATTAGATCATAACTATGTAGGATGTACCCTTTTGAGAATACCACATGCACCAATGATAACTGTATGGTATGTAAGATTAATCCTGGCATTAACTGTAGAACTAGGAATGTAGTCTACAGTATAAGAACATAATATACAAAGGTGAGACATATAGAAGCATTGCAGAAAGACTAAATGGAGGTCTGAGACAATATGGCGACAAAAAACAATCCTCCATATTCTACCAACATGCCAAAGATGAACATGGAGGCACACTGGCTCAACTTGACATCCGCATTTCATCCAAGCACCCAAAAGGACCCAACACTCAGACAAATACAGGAGTACATCCTTATTAATGAAATATCCCAAGTACTAAATGGGAAATATACATAGGTGTCATACCCCAATACCCACAATTTATATAGTCAAACTCATACACAGACGCAATCAAACATGTGCACACACAAGGAGACACACACAAACACATGGATATGCAGAATATATACATATACATAGACACACATACATGTATATATACATATATATACACACACATACACACATATGCATACATGCATGCATATATATATATACATGCACACACACATACAAGCATGCATGCATACACAGATACATGCAGAGTACATACAAACATGGACACATGAATACAAATACATATACATACACACACATACATGCATACATACATAACATGTGTATGTACACACACACTGACGCACACACATGCACACAAACAAACAAACAAAAAAAGAAGAATGCAGTTCCAATAACGGACAGAGTCAATGACTACTGAAAAGGTTGCAAGACACAATGAAAATTTTAGTAAAAATAAATAAGTAAATGAGTGGAAATCAGACCAGTGAGTGTGTTAAATAATAAGGCACTAAACGAGAATGACTCTTCCCAGACTCAATAAAATATGCTTCAACACACGAATTCACATAGAAAATCTTGCAAACCAAATATAAAAACGAAATTATATATATATAGGTATAAAAATTATATATAAAAAGGGACAAGAACGTGAAATACACAAAGAGACGACACAAAAAACGGACGGGTCATTCAAAGCCTTTAATCTTCAGTCAGGAACCGGATCATCATAGCAAATTTTGGCTGATTAATCCTGATATTGCTCCGAAATGGCCAGCCCCAATGAAAAACTAAGCTGCGAGCATTAGATTTCTTGGAAAAAGGATCGAATGTAAACGAAACAAGGACAGAAAAACGGACGAAGCCACACAAATATAAATACAAAAAACAAAAATAAAAACAAGAATGGTAATAACAGGACAGCAGCAGGTGTCTTACGACTTTAGACAAATTTAACTTATCTAGCAGGCGTGTTTTGAAAAAATGCCTTTTCGGTGGACGAAGACAATGTTGAACCGGCAGTGGTCACCAGCGGAATGGCTGCAGGTCACGTGAGAGTAGAGAGAGAAGGAATTAAAGAAGGGGGAAGAAACAGAGCGCGCCAAGGATTGACCAGCAGGTAATGTGAGAGTAGAGAGAGAGAGAGAAAGAAGGAATTAAAGAGGATGGAAGGAAGAGGGGTGTTGCAGTGAATAAGCTGTCATCTAAATTATGCAAAAATGAAAATAACACTCACATCTCATTTTAACAGATATTTTTACCAAAATTACATAAAAATATCTTGAAATTCTAAAAAGTAAAATTATTCATTAAAATTGCCAGTTGCTTTAATCATGGCCTCCAGATGGCTTCGGAATCTCCTGCAACTTTTCTGGACGGTCTCCTTCTTTAAGTTGGTGGATGCTGCCAAAATCCTTGCCTTCAGTTCATCTTTGGTGTGTTACAAGGAGTTTTGTTGGTCTCTTGCTCAACTGCACCCCACACATAATAATCAAGGAGGTTGCAGTCTGGAGAGTTATGTTGCCAGATGTTAGGGGTGATGTGGTCACAGAAATTGTCTGACATCCATGACTGGGTTTTCCTGATTGTGTGGCATGGTGTAGAGTCCTGTTTCCAGACATAGGATCTTCTAGTAGCCACCCTCCTGACCGAAGGCAGCACTAACTCCTCTTGGCACTTGATGTAAGCCTTCATGTTGAATCTGAGGCCGTGTGGAAAGATGAATGGAGGTATAACATCGCCATCACTAGTGATCACGCCAAACACTATGATGTTGACTGGATGTTTTGATTTTTATCACTCTCGGTACATGTCCTCAAATTGACATCTAAACACACTGGACGGTTCGTATTGGTGCTTCCAGCGTGAATGCCAAGCAGTACATGTCGTTTCCTAATTTCTGGGAGAGTGAATTGTCATGGTGCCGTTTTTCTCACAGACCGAGTCCAACTGACCCTACTATACTGTGTAGTCAACAATTAAATATGAAATAGCAACAATTTACCCATAGCATCCTGTATGTAAATATATATATAAATATATTTCTTTTTCTTTTATTCTCTTACTTATTTCAGTCAGCTATGCTGGAGCACTGCCTTGAAATATTTTTAGTTGAAAAGTTGAATGAATCAACCCTAGTGCTTACTTTCTTAAGCCTGGTACATATTCTATCAATCTCTTTAGCTGAACCACTAAGTTACAGAAATGTTTGTGCATCTGTGTTTGTCCCCCACAACATTGCTCAACAACTGATGCTGGTGTGTTTACATCCCCGAAACTTAGTGGTTCAGCAAAAGAGAACCGATAGAATAAGTACCTGGCTTACAAAGAATAAGTCCTGGGGTCGATTTGCTTGACTAAAGTGGTGCCCCAGCATGGCCGCAGTCAAATGACTGAAACAAGTAAAAGAACACTGCTTTATAATAATAAAACTGATAATACGACAAGTGTTTTGCTTCCTTGCAGCCATCATTAATCAAGAGAGTGTCTTGGTGAGTTTTCTTGCCCAAACTAAATTGTTTGTCTTCAGAAGTCTCGCTCCATAGCTGCAGTTTCTCACTTATTTTGATGAATTAGCTGATGCCATGTAAAAGCACCGGCGCTGGTGCCATGTTAAAAACACCCTTTGCACAATACAGTTCTATAAATATAGAGATGAGGAATTATGTACATTATTTACATTTGACAGATATCCGTCATATGGCGTAGTGGTTAAGAGTGTGGGCTACTAACCCCAAGATTTCGAGGTTGATTCCAGGCAGTGACCTGAATAATTATGATGATGATGATAACAATAATAATAATAATAACATCGAAAAATACCTTAGGAATGAGAACCCAGGTTCGAAATTTCCCCAACACACCTGATGAAGGCTGGAGGGTATATCAGCTGAAAAGTTGTGTTAGCAACAAACAAGATGAGGACAAATATCGTCAAATATAAATAATGTACCCTTTGTACACTCTGTAAAGTGGTTGGCATTAGGAAGGGCTTCCAGTCAGAGAAACCATGCCAAAACAGACAATTGGAACCTGGTGTAGCTCTTCAGCCATGCCAGCTCCTGTCAAACTGTTCAACCCATGCCAGCATGGAAAATGGACATTAAATGCTTCTGGTAACAGTAGTAATATTTTGATTTTTACAGATTTGGCAGAACAGGGAATCTATTTTCAATTAATTTAGTTGGTCAAATGTAAGGAACGAGACACGGACAACAGCTCTGAGGTAAGTTATACTGCTATTGAAATTGTGAAGCTACAAATCTAAGTACAGCCATTATGGTGTACTCTAGTAAAGTGCATATCACTACTTATTCTAGCTTGAAAAAAATAAAGGAACTTGCCCAATGAAGCAAGAATGGAACAATAAGCATGAAACAAAAAAAAATATTAAGAACATCATCATCATCGTTTAATGTCCGCTTTCCAGGCTAGCATGGGTTGGACGATTTCACTGAGGTCTGGCGAACCAGATGGCTGCACCAGACTCCAATCTGATTTGGCAGAGTTTCTACAGCTGGATGCCCTTCCTAACGCCAACCACTCCGAGAGTGTAGTGGGTGCTTTTACAATTGTAAAATGTGAACCACTGATCCTTTAGTTAAACTTGGCTATCTGTGTCCGACCCCTGTCTTTAAAATTCAGAGAAGTATTCCACTATTCTGAGAGTGAGGTGCTGTTGTTTAGCCCCAAGTGAAATCATTATATAAATCTAGGATCAAATACTTTCAGCCAGTTACCTTAGTAACTGAATCTATTTTTTTTTCCCTTTGTTTAACCCTCTCATTACTAACCCAACTGAAACCGGCTCTGGCACTGTAGTACAAATGTGTTGTTTTCATAAATTTTGAATTAAAATCTTCCACCAAACCTTAGTTACAATTTATATTCCTAACACTAGCTTAATTATAACCACATTATTTTACTATATTTTTTGTTATATTTAAAATTAATTGAAAGAAACACAGAGCATCTCAACGGAAATATGGTAACGAAAGGGTTAAAACAGAAGGGTGTAATTGGAAGGATATTTAGCTCCTACTTCTAACAGAGAGGCAATGATGTAGAGGTGCTCTTTAAATGTCAGCTGAGGCTTTTAGTTGTCATCCAAATCTTCAGTTTCTGGGTAAATATAAGGATCAAATGAGGACTACATCAAGGAGGTTGCTAAAAATCCTGTCTTTTATCAATCAAAGAACAATGAAATAAAATCCAACCAATCAGGTAACGGTGTTGACTAAACCAATCATGGCCATCCCATACAAATATGTGGCCATTTTAACAATGTTAGACACTATTCATATTATCATCATCATCATCATTCATAGCTGCTGTTGTATACAGCTGTTTCCTCGTGTATGTACAGATTTGTGTGTGTGTGTGTGTGTGCTGTTGTCCATTGGTACAAGTTGTTTTTTTTCTTTTTTTGGCCAGCATAAATTGAAACATTTCTTGCCAAGCATGAGGAGATATTTACAGTAAGAAATGTTAAACTGCAGAAGATCATAAAAATGATCTTGGAAAAAATAAAAACAATATAAAAGAACATAATGATGGTTGAAAAGCGATACTTATAGCATTTTCACTTTTGGCTGTTAAAGATGGCATGTGTGTGTCGGTGGGGGAGGGGAGAAAGTAGAGGTTGGCTGAAATGTTGTGATACAATCTGTCTGCAAACTTTGTTTAACTCACGAAAAACAGCGGGTGAAGTCTTGTGGCGTCTTACTTCTAGCAAACATCATCCATCATCTACCTCTGTATATCAAGTGACATATTCAGTAAGTGCCATGACAAGTGTGGTGCCTTGCTCTCCTCTCTTGCATCCAGCCAGACATTTTATACTTTGACCTTGCATCTTTCTCACCTCACTCACCCCTCTCTCTCTTGCTCTCTCTATCTGTCTGTCTATCTCTTGTTCTATCTCTCTATGTTTCAAGCAATATCTTTATCTCAATGTTTGCAACTTTCTCTTCCGTTCAGTTGCATCACTCTTCCAAATTTCGATATGAAATATGTTCCCTCCTGTCACCTTTACCCATCCATCCCAACACCCCCTTAACTACAGCAATGTAAACACTTAAAAAGAATTCTGTTCCAGTTGACTAACTCCTGATTGTCAGCCATCTCCACTACATTCACTGATTCATTGACCCTTAAAGTCAACACCAGACCGACCAAGACCGGTCAGTTGTTTTACTAATCCACTATCACCTTCAGAAAAAGCCTGTCATAAATATTTTTTTCTATCTATCTGCCAACTACTGCTGAATATAATCTTCCATTTTCGGTTTTCTTATATGAAATGGAATTTTCCCATTGCCTGAATCATCATCATCATCGTAATTTAATGTCCATTTTCCATGCTGGCATGGGTTGGCCAATTTCACAGGAGCTGGCAAGCTGAAGGGCTGCACAAGGTTCCAGCTGTCTGGTTTGGTATGGTTTTTACAGCTGGATACCCTTCTTAACACCAACCACTTTACAAAGTGTACTGGGCGCTTTTTATGTGGTGCCATGCTGGCACAGGTGCACTTTATGTGGTGCTGGCATGGGGTGCTTTGTACACAGTGCCGGTAGGGGTCAGCACTGACTCAGATGCCTCAAAAATATTCAAATTAGAATGGTTCAGCATTGCACTAAAATATTCGCCAGTAAGTTTTGTCGGTCATTTGAACAGAAATTCCACCAAACTGATTTCACCTATGGCTTTGGCGAGGTTGATAAAACAGACTGTTAAAGATTCTTCTTGATTTCAAATACAAATCCTGCTAGAGTCAGCTTTACTGGTTGGTCATATCAGTGATGACAGAATAAAGTACCTTCACTTTCACAGTTTAAGCACAACACCTCAGACTCACACAAACACACACACATCATACATGAATCAAAACAAATCCTTAGAATGTAGCATTCTTCATTATAATAATGGTGATTGTGGGTCAACCACAGTTACAAACTGATTTCATTTCCTTGACAATGCTGGTGCCATGTGAAAAGCAGCCAGTACTTTATAAAGTAGGAAGGGTATCTAACCATATAATCTATGCCAAAACAGCCTCACCATTTTGGTGCCATGTAAAAAGCACATAATTCACTCTGTAAAGTGGTTGGTGTTGGGGGGGGGGGCGTCCAACTGTAAAATTAAAGCTAAAACAAACAGGAAGTTGGTGCAGTTGTATCAAGATGAATTCTGGCGTATGGATGCAGTCAGAACATTGGTCCCTTCCTCCTGCTGGCCATGGCTTCTTAATCTCTGTTGCAGCTGCCCATGACATTTCTTACAGCCATAACAATGCTCACAGAGCATTGAACAGCAGTCATGGTGTTGGCACTTTAATACCCATTGCAGAACATCACGATACAAGAAACTCTTTTCCAATATTCAGATGACATCCAGTCCTCCATGTCAGCTAAATTCTTCACAAGAACAAAATTAACCTTTATGCTCTCCAATGCCGTAGATTGTTCACTCACACATCAAACTATTCCTGGAAAAGGAGTGCTCAACTTGGCTAATTATCAATCCAAGATTACTTTAATTAAATGATAGTTACATTACTGGTTGGAATTTCCAAGTTAACTCATCACATCAACAATTAATTAAGGTAATCTCAGCCTGATGATTAATCAAGTCGAGCACCCCTTGTTGAGTAAATACTATGAGAGAAGAGCAGCCAGCTAAGAAACATATGAAGCCTGTATTTTACCCGTTCCACTCCTTCAATTTGTATTTATATATTGATGTATAGATTGTATATATGTATATACAGAAAGAGAGAGAGAGAGACAGAGGAATACAGTGAAATAATTTCTGAGAATCTTTGGATTACTTACCACTTTTTTATTGCGAACCATATTGAAGTAGAACTCATCAGGATTGCGGTTCAGTGCTTTCACCTTCAGTGACTTTATAACTGCTTTCCTTCTCTGATCCTCACTAAAAGTATAAATGAAATTCAGCATTTAATTTGCTTAAAGTTACTTTAATTATCTCTAACCATCTCTCTTTACATACAAATAAGTCTGAAATAAGAACAGGGTTGATATGATTGATTAAAATACTTGAAGGTGGATCCCCAATATGGCTGTAGTTCAATGAACAAAACCAAAAAGCACTAAAGAATATCACAAGAAAAATTACTTTGATTCACTAATTCTGGTCAGTTGGCTTTGACTGTTCTCAGGTACCATCATCAGAATTCATAAATTTGAGGTACATCACAAATCAACATCAACAAGAGCATTCAGAGAGTGCAAACATCCGCTAAGGCAACACTAACATCCTCTCAACGATTAGCCAGAGATGATTTTTAAAATGAGAATATCTGAAATAATCTCAACTGCTCTCAAAAATGAGAATACTAAAGATCACCATTGATCATAATCTTCTTTCTTGATTAACAAATCTCGTTCTTTCCCTATTAGCTTCAGCCTATTTGTTCATCATACAACCCCCTCTCTCTGTCTGTCCGTCTCTCTCTCATACAAACTTTCACCACCCCCTTTCCAGTGTCAGATATTTTACACCACAGGAAGCTGTCATTATCATACTAAAATAAAATCAAGAACAACACTGCAATACCACAATAAAATCAGCCAACCCTCTGCACACATCACACATACACTATACAATAACCACTCAATAAAATAATACAATGCATCAGACTGGAGCCTGGTGCAGCCTCCTGGCTTCCAAGACCCCAGTTGAACTGTCTGACCCATGCCAGCATGGAAAACGGATGTTAGACGATGATGATGATGATGAACTAATAACTCTCATTTTATGTGACTGGGACCCCCATAAAACAATATGATACACGTTCCTACATAACTAAGACCTGACAGTGTATTACCCACAACTCATATTTTATACAGCCAAAACTGATGTGGGGTTGCACTCAATGAGGCACATAAGCTAACATGAAACTGTATAACCAAGCAGCTGAAATTGAAGACACTCTAACTGACCCTTAATCATTGAGCTAACAAATATGCCATCTAGATATGAACTGGATAAGGCAGTATAGTTTGATTTAGTTCACTTTGGCATGCCTAAGAATGTTTGCAAAGCTTTATGAACCTTGTCTCGCCTATTGAACATTTCTAAACAATCCCAGTAAGTATACAAAATGTTATTCCATCCCCCACAAAGTACTCAAGAGTAAGAATGGAACTTACACTTGTCTCCTTATGAGAGCTCAAAATCTCTCGTGGAAGCGTCATCCAACCAAAGTACAAATATATGGGAAATTACCACCTGTATCATCTCTTGTGAAAGGTAGTACAGTCCAGTTTGCTGGACATTGCTGTAGAGCTGAAAACGAGGCAATTTCTACTCTTCTCCTCTGGAAGCCATCTGCTCGCGATACCAGAGGGCGCACACTCTCCTACCCTGATGTAATCTCCAGGGATACAGGCATCCAGCAACAGGACCTCCATAATGCTATGATGGACTGTGAAGTCTGGTGTAACATAGTAAATTCCATTATCTCGACCACGGTCGAACATTGATGATGATGAGGAGTAAGAAATTCTCAAGAACTGCTTGCAAAACTGCTTAAAGGATACGGACAAAATATACAGGGTCATTCAGATCATATCTAGATAGACTATTTGTAAGGTCAATGGACAGGGATAGTAGAAGGTATTCACACTTTTGGTTCAGTTATTTCAAGATTGGCAGTCAGACTAGATGGCCACCTATTAGAGCAATCATGAATCACTTGCCCAGTTTGTACATTTTGGTTCTTAAGTCATTGTTTCATAAGTTGGAATTGCTGAGGAGCACCTCAAAGATTTCCCCCAAAACATTAACAATTACGGGATCTCTCATTTAAGAAAATCTAAAGAAATAACCTGCTTCTTGGGAATCTCTGTGGAATTACCTGTTCAAAAGTAAAAGGATAAATACAATGGCAAATTCTTCAACTAGAAATGGTGGAAAATGCTTCGATACTCAATGCATTTTTACTAAATATGTAAAATGTGACAAGAATTATGCAGACAATACCATCTGTATATTATGATTACACATCAAAGGCACAGGAAGGTTACAGCCTTGTCTGTAAAAAGGTATCTCAACCAATCATAGAATACAGAACTTAGCATTTCAGCAGATATGTCATCATCATCATCATCGTTTAACGTCCGTTTTCCATGCTAGCATGGGTTGGATGGTTCGACCAGGGTCTGGGAAGCCAGGAGGCTGCACCAGGCTCCAGTCTGATCTGGCAGTATTTCTACAGCTGGATGCCCTTCCTAACGCCAACTACTCCGTGAGTGTAGTGGTTGCTTTTTATGTGCCACTGGCACAGGGGCCAGAGGAGGCTGGCAAATGGCCACAATCAGTTGGTGCTTTTATGTGTCACCGACATGGATGCCAATCAAGTGGCGCTGGCATCTGTCATGTTCGGATGGTGCTTTTTATGTGTCTCCAGCATGGGTATCTTAACCACAATTTCCATTTGATTTTTATTTTGATGTTGGTGTTGACGCACTTGACTCAATAGGTCTCCTCAAGAACAGCGGGTCACCCTACTGTTCTTGAGTAGACCTATTGAGTCAAGTACGTCAACACATTTGATAGAAACTATAGTAAGTTATGAGTTAATACAGCGATGGTTAGAAGTCTACAACCACAGACTAGCAAACACCACAAACTTCTGAATTGTACATGGTTCATTATATGATTTGAATATCACAGGCTCTGTTCACAACCCACCACCCACATTTGCATCACTCAGCATCTCTGCACCATGTCATAAAGTTTTTGGTATCATTTCAAATTTATTGTTTCTTGAAAATTTCAAAGTTCGACCTTGGAAGATATCAAAAATAAAGTATTTAACCAATACATACACATACATATATAATTTAGTATTTTCCAAAGTTTTTTTATTATATATATATATATATATATAGATAGATATATCCTGCTGTCTCCCACTCTTTCTCTCCTCCTGCTCTTCCCTCAGGTTGGGTAACCATGTATCTCCCATACAGCAGCAACTTGTTTCTGTCCTCATTTTTGATCTCTCTCTCTCTCTAGCCAGGTAACCTTGTACCTCCTCTATAGCATGACACCTGTTTCTGTCTCTCTGTCTCATTACAATCTTTCATTATCCAACACAAGATCCCCTCCTCTCAAAAAATTTCTGTCTTGCAGGTTACTTGGTGACCCTGCCAGTGCTTGTGTTACTTAAAAAGCATCCAGTCCACACTGTAAAGTGGTTGGCATTCGGAAGGGCATCCAGCTGTATAAACCTTGCCAAAACTGACCTCACCTCTACTTATACCATGCAAAAAGCACTCAGTCCACTCTGCTGGTTGCTGTAAAAATCCTGCCAAAACAGATACAGAAGTCTGGTACAGGCTTCTGCCTGGCCGGCCCCTGTCAAACCATACCACCACAGAAGGCAGATCGTGCCAGTGGCACATAAAAGACACCATTTGAGTGTGATCGTTACCAGCATTGCCTTACTGGCACTTGTGCCCCGTGCTAGTAGGGTGCTAAGAGCACCATCTGAGCGTGATCTTTGCCAGAGCGTCTAACAGACTTCCGTGCCGGTGGCACGTAAAAAGCACCATTCAAGCGTGAGTGTTACCAGTGTCGCCTTACTGGCACATGTAAAAACATTTGAGCGAGGTCATTGCCAGTACTGCGTGACTGGCCCCTGTGCCGGTGGCACGTAAAAAGCACCCACTACACTCTCAGAGTGGTTGGCGTTAGGAAGGGCATCCAGCTGTAGAAATTCTGCCAGATCAAGATTAGAGCCTGGTGCAGCCATCTGGTTTGCCAGCCCTCAGTCAAATCGTCCAACCCATGCTAGTATGAAAAGTGGACGTTAAACGATGATGATGATGATATATATATATATATATATATATATATATATATATATATATATATAAATATATATAGTCTGTTATATATTAGTTGCATATCATACTTAAAGATGTCAGCTTTTTGAAGAATTATATCAGAAAATCAGATATCATTCGGTTGAGAAAGTTTTTGACAGAAACAAGTGATGATACTGAGGTTAGATCTCAGGATGTTAGGCCTCACAGCAGAGATGATGCAAAATGAAAATGATTAACAATATGTTGTAAAGCAGATGCAAGAATAGGAGAATGGACACTAAAAATGCTGTTGATTGTTAATGAGTAAACTTTCTGAGATCATGAGTCAAAACTTCAAATAACCCTGAGTAGAATTACTTCACAGACTATTCTATCAATGTATATTGAAAACATCAGTTCTTTATCCATTGATATTTCTATCACAAAGACACCAAAACATCAATAAGGCCTATATGTATGTACTGTGTGAAAGAAGACTTCTAAAACACCTCACAATGGAGATTCTGGCAAATTAATCTGGCCCCAAATATAAATGGTAGACATGAGAAGAAAACACAACTATGATGTTGTAACTACTTCACCCAAACTGTACATAACAAGTTAAAACACTCTACAATATTTAACAATCACTCATGCTAATATTATATTCTGATCATGGAAAAAATTTCACTGTAAAAGTTGGAATATTTCAATTCTAACAAAAAAAACAAAAAAACTACAATACGGAAGCATGATAAAGTGCTAAATTACAAGCTTGTAGGCTGTGAGTTCAAATTCATGACAGGGATTTTCTAGGTTTTCTAGGTAGAGTACTTTATTCTTATTACAGAACTGGAGGTTCCTACGGGACAGCTTATTGAGGGCTACAGACCAAATTTGTGACTAGTGCGAAGTCCTATCTTAAGTAAAATGGTAGTGGAACAGAGAAGGAGACAGGGCCATAAGAACAAAGAAATAGGCCTGGAAGCTCTAGAAGAGTAGGGGTGACTGTAGGAGAGAAGAGTTTTCATGTGAATAGCAGTACACATGCACTTAGTGACACTAAAAAGAAAGAGGCATGGAAGTGCCACTATATAAAGCTGCTAAATGTGGAGAATCTTCCTCAGAGCCTTCCTAATGGGGACCCAACAGAGGGACCAGCTATTTGAGTTGACAGCAACATCATACATATGATAGATGAATTATGAAGACGGGGAAAGCACCTGGCCCGTAAAAAAATTACTGCGTAAAATATCTGAGAGAATGGGATATGGCAGAGTCAACTGTATTATCAGTCAAGCTGTCCAGGAAGCGAAAAAAAATTTTTTCCCACGAGAGTTCCGGACCCCAGTAATGAACTCATTTGCATACAGTCAATCAGAGCTCACTTTGACCTTATTGTCAAATTAACAAACACACACTTCCAAGTAAACTCAAGATCAAGAGATCGCCAAGTTATGCCTGATTTTAGAAGGAGACAAGTAATTAGATAGAATCGTATCTCTACCTATTATCGGATTTTGTTAGGGCCCCATATGGTAAAGATGTGGATGGGAAAAATGTGGGTAGAAGGTGATGTGCTAGCGGCCCTCTCTCCTTACTGTTTTACAAAATAAACAACAACACAAATAACTACGCAGAGGCAGCCATGGTTGGAACAAGAACAAGAACAACGAGCATTCTTAAGAGAAAAGAAGCGTGGTCATTCTGTAACCCAAGTGACCTTATCTTATCGCCCATCACTTCTTATGAACCCATAAGTTAGTTTGATAGTTGAGCTCTAATTGGCTGTATGCAAATGAGTACATAACTGAGGTCCAGAACTCTTGTGGGAAAAAAAAAAAATTCATGTCTAGAAAGGGGTCATACTCAACAACTGGTGTAGTTGCATTATAGTTGACCACCACAAAGGTAAAGGAGATGTTGGAACCAGGTCATGAAAGTTACAGAAAGGATCACAGTTCCACTAATTAGGAAGAGAATTAACCGAGATAAAATGCAGTTTGGTTTAGTGCTGAGGAGGAGTGCAACTGATACCATTTTCCTACTACAGAAACTGCAGGAGAAACATTAAGCAAAAAATAAACTACTGCCATATTTGGTATTTGTCAACATGAAGAAAGCCTTTGACAGGTCTCTCGCTCCTCCATCTGGTGGTCAATGTTGGGGGTAGCTGAGTGGATGGTGAGAGCCACCCAGGTCATGTATAGGGATGCTGTCAGTAGTGAGCATAGCAATGAATTTAGTGTGCAGAAAGGAGTTCACCAAGGACTGGTTTCCAGACACCTCTTCTTTATTATAGTCCTCCACTCATAACAGAAGTTAAAACTGGTTGCTTATGGGAGCTCGTCTACGCCGATGACCTTGTTTTCTTATAAATCTCTAATAGAATTTGAGAAGAAATTTCATGTGTGGAAGCAAGGTCTGAAATCAAAGGGCTTTAGAGTTAATTTTGCAAAGAGCAAAGTACTCTTCAGCAGAAAAGTAAACAATCTAGAAATCACTTCAAGGAAATTGTTTTGCTCAACATGTAGAAAAGGTAGAGATTTCAAATGGTGTAACCAGTGCCAGTGGAGTCACATGAAGGTTGACAGAGAAAGTAGTTTTTGCATGTGGCTTATGTGCAGGAACAAACAATTAACACTCAGAGCACATCATCATCATTATCACTTAACGTCTGCTCTCCATGCTGGCATGGGTTAGACAGTTTGACTGGAACTGGAAAGCTAGAGAGCTGTACCAAGTTCCAGTCTGATTTGGCATGGTTTCTACAGCTGGATGCCCTTCCTAACACCAAGCGCTCTGAGTATAATGGATGCTTTTTACGACACCGGCATGGGTGCCATTTACATAACACCGGCAATGTCCATGACTACAATTCCATGGGTGTCATTTACATGACCACTGGCAACAACCACGGGGTTCCATTTTGGTAATAGACAGTCTCTCTGACTTTGGTGACCAAATTAGCAGTGGAGGAGGATGCTCTGAAAGCTGCACAAATCGGAACCAGCAAAGTTGAGGGAGCTACTATAGGTCCATGTCCCACCATACAATCTGTCCCTGACAAATCTTTCTCTCTACATCTCATCTTCCTAACCCTCCCCACTGCATTCCCCTCGTCTATCTCTCACTCTCCCTTGTGAACCCACCTGTATACTATATGTCCCTACCAAATCCATTCCCCACAAAACATCCTCCAAATACCTCCTCTCTCTACTTGTACCCAATCACTACTTTACATCACTCCATCTCCCACTTGCCTTTTGCAATCTCACAAATGTACCCACCCACACACTCTGTCCACTTCCCTATATACACTTCCTTGTAACTTGGGTGTACACCTTCACTGTCATATCTGTCTGTCTCTCTCTCTCTTCATCTGGGGCAGCCATGTATCTTCTCCACTGCAAAACACCTACTTCTGTCCCTCTATTCACACTCTAACTTCTCAATCACCAGGTGCAAAGCCCCCTCCCTCAATTTCTCATGTATATGTGCAGGAGTGGCTGTGTGGTAAATATCTTGCTTACCAACCGCAAGGTCCCAGGTTCCATTCCACTGTGTGGTACCAGGCAAGTGTCTCCTACTATAGCTTTGGGCTGCCCAAAGCCTTGAGAGTACAAACTGAAAGAAGCCCATTGTATATATATATATCATCATCATCATTTAGCGTCCGTTTTCCATGCTAGCATGGGTTGGATGGTTTAACTGGGGTCTGTGAAGCCGGAAGGCTTCATCAGGCCCAGTCAGATTTGGCAGTGTTTCTACGGCTGGATGCCCTTCCTAACGCCAACCACTCCGTGAGTGTAGGGGGTGCTTTTTACGTGCCACCTGCACAGCGTGCCACATATATATATGTGTGTTTGTCCCCCGACTATCACTTGACAATCAATACCGGTGTGTTTACATTCCCTTAACTTAACGGTTCAGCAAAAGAGACCGATAGGATAAGTACTAGGCTTACAAAGAATAAGTCTTGTGGTCAACTTGTTCAACTAAAGGCATTGCTCCAGCAAGGCTGCAGTCAAATGACTGAAACAAATAAAAGAATAAAACCATAGTATTTTAGGACACCTGTGCATCTTCCCCATACAAGCACTACCTTCTCCATAAACTTTCTCATGATTCCACTGCATCTCTTGTGGGTCCATAGCTTGCACTGAGTACACTGTATGGGATCCTTGCCAACACCATTCCAACATCTCCAGCAGAACCATTTACTTGAAGTTGTTAGAGTCCTGCCTCTTTTCCAGCTTACTAGAACTTTGGTCCTTGCTAAGTTAACTTCAACAATCTAGCATCTAAACTAGCTATATTTAACCCCAAAATTCTTCCTGTTTTATGTTCAAACTGGCCAGATCCAGCTTTTTGCACCTACCCTACAAAGTCATTCTAAAAATAGAGAATAATATTATCAAAATCTCAAACCTGAGACAATACATGGTTAATTCAAAACAATTCTAGCATGATCGTTGCAAGTGCCGCCTGACTCGCTCACATGCTGGTGGCATGTAAAAAGCACCATTCAAGCGTGGTCAATGCCAGTACCGCCTGACTGGCCCTCGTGCAGCTAGCATGTAAAAAGCACCCACTACACCCTCGGAGTGGTTGGCATTAGGAAGGACATCAGCTGTAGAAACATTGCCAGATCGGATTGGAGCCTGGTGCAGCCTTCTGGTTCACCAATCCTCAGTCAAACCATCCAATCCATGCCAGTGTGGAAAGTGGACATTAAACAGCGATGATGATGGTGAATGTAAAGAGATAGGCATTACATTTGGCAGAGTAATCTTAATGCTAAAGAATAGCTGAAAATTCTCAAAGAAATTACTTTCACTTTCACATTTAGTTGAGTAAAATGGTTTTGATACTTACGTAGCTCGGCGTTTGTAATCTTTCTTCTTTTCCAAAAACCCAAGTTTTTCTCGAGCAGATGGCTGAAAAAGGGAATAAAGACATAAATGTAATATCACTAAGCTACAGATTTGAAGGGAGACATTTAATATTTGTTAGAGTCTAAGATTCTTTTTATGAATAAATAAATTTTAAAAAAATCCTGGCAACATTTGATCTCAAGTCATAGACAATCAACTTACCTTTTTCAATGAATTAGTCTAAGAAAGGAGAATCCAATGTGATGGTGCAACACCAGCTTAAAGGACAGCAAGTTGTTTTGTAATTCAAACAGCTAATTCCCAACAAGCCCTTAACTTGTGGATCCTTTTGGATGTTGAGCACATATGATTGTAGGTGAATGCTACATCATGGCAAGTGAGATACATCAGCTCACAGGGGGAACACTGTATCCAACTGGTAATTGATTTATAGATTCCAGAAATAAGAAAAGCATGACTGATCTCATCAAAAAGACACACAATAACAAAAGATATTTTGCCCAGTGTTGAAATGATTGTCAATCCATCACTTTATATAACCTTAGTGCTGCATTCTGATCACATGAACGACACTTTTTAATCGGTGGTTCATTTCCCCTGGTTGTAAGTAGGCACCACCTACAACTCATTATAGCAATGGTTCTTAATCATGGTCCATTTAAGATTTTGCTGTTAACATTTATGAACCTTGTTGAGTGTAAGCAAAGTATTACCAAAATTTATTGGTCATACGTCTACAATACGCAAAATATTTTAACATTTTTTAATACAATTTCTAATTAAATTCAATTTATAAACAAACAGGATTTTTTAAACATTGAATGGTTGTGAGGGTCCACCCTAGTAAAATAGACATCAAAGGGGTCCATAGGCAACAAATGGTTGAGAATCCCTGTCTTCTAGTCTGATGTATGAGTATAGCAAAACTGATGAATGCTTGTTAAGATGTGAAGATGCGAATAACTGAGGTGGTAAGTCAATGGTTTTTGTAATGTTACTGTATTGAGTCTAGAATCAAGGGGTTTACTACTTAAAAACTCTTGTTTAATTAGCTCAAAGTATATTCAAGATAGTATGTACAAGATATTGTAGATAACATAGAGGGGGTACAGCTCACAGCTGCAAGCAGAGGCAGCATTGGACGGAGTGGTTTACAATGTTGAGTTCAGTTCTTTCAGTGGGAGATGTGCTTTGTCATAGTCTAAGATTTTGTTTTGAGGAAATTACATTCTTTTATCTATTTAAAACAAATGAAAGCACGTAAAAACACCAACCGATCGTGGACGTTTGCCAGCCTCCTCTGGCCTCTGAGCTGGTGGCACGGAAAAAACACCCACTACACTCACAGAGTGGTTGGCATTAGGAAGGGCATCCAGCTGTAAAAACCATACCAGAACAGACTGGAGCCTGGTGCAGCCACCATGGCTTACCAGACCCCGGTCAAACCGTCCAACCCGTGCTAGCATGGAAAACGGACGTTAAATGATGATGATGAAACAGGAGCTGAGCAACAATCTGATGGAAGCTTATTTGGAAAGGATTATCTAATTAGTTCAGTTATTTGCAGTGCTCAGTCCCATGAGTAGAGTTTGGACATGGATGGCTTTGCCCAGGTGCAATACATGAAGATGAAGTGATTGTCGGTCTCACCTTGACTACAGGCTAGTGAAAACAGCACAAGGTTAATACAGTTGATAAGATAAATATTTAGGGGTCCTTTTGAGTGTTGGGCCTCACGGAGGCAGTGACTAAGACCATTGGCATTATGTCGTGCTTGAGAAGATGACCCATTAAGCTGGGCAAAATCAGTCATGGCAGATACCAGCGTTATGCAAATGGGACATAAAAGCACCCATTAGACTCTCGGAGTGGTTGGCATTAGGAAGGGCATCCAGCCATAGAGAACCATGCCAAATCAGACTGGATCCTGGCACAGCCTTCCAGTATGCCAGCCCAGTCAAACTATCCAACCCATGCCAGCATGGACAACAGACCTTAAATGATGATGATGATGATAACTCAGGCTGATGTTTTGTACATTTGTGTAAAGTGGTTATCACCAGCAATTACAAAAGTGGTTGTCGTTAAGAACTGCATCCAGGGACAGAGAACTAATCTAAGAATACAATGTACAGATGAAAGGTAGTCCTCTGACCCATCTAAGACGGCAACAAAGACGACCAAGTAAGAACTAACTTGGACTGCAATGACCAGTTCAACTCATGCCAGCATGTAAAGTGAATATACAATTATGATGATGCAACACTATTACCTCTAAAATATATGTGCAAGCTCACACACACACATCGTTCATCATCATCATCATTGTTTAATGTCCGCTTTCCATGCTAGCATGGGTTGGATGATTTGATTGAGGACTGGCGAACCAGATGGCTGCACCAGGCTCCAATCTTGATCAGGCAGAGTTTCTACAGCTGAATGCCCTTCCAAATGCCAACCACTCCAAGAGTGTAGTGGGTGCTTTTACGTGCCATCAGCATGTGGGCCAGTCAGGCGGTTCTGGCAATGGCCACGCTCAAGTGGTGTTTTTTACATGCCACCTGCACAGGAGCCAGTCTAGCGGCACTGGCAACGACCTCGCTCAAATAATACTATAGAAACAAAATTAATGTGTGCACAAATGGTTAGTTGCTTAAAATAATATTTTTATCAGAGGAAAATAAAATTGCCCATTCCAGCCAAGACTATTTCATCTCTTTTTAAGATATTGAGTACTCACAACAATATAATCCAATGCATTCTTCATTAAAATAGTAGGGTGTGGTTTGAGATTGATTTGGCTGCTTCTTTTAACTGTCAGCAAATAAGCTCAGAACAAACATCTGCAAGTAGATGCTGGCTATCTTATTGGCTTGTATTAGTTCCTGTCCCCAGAATCTAAACCTAAGTGAAAGCTCGGAATCCACTGCAGAGATCCATAAATCAAAGGGTCAGTAGAAACTTCACATCTTTATCTTCACCCAAAATTAAGTGGACCTTTTCTTCTTTTAATGTTTTGCATTAAATTTCAGACAGTGTAAGCAACATCAAGTAGGTAGATGGACAGGTAAGTAAATGAGAAGTAGACTATTGTGGGCCTCACTTGAGCCTTGTTGAGCTGGGGCTGAAGTATTTTCTGGCCCCTGCAGTTTAATAACAAATTTCCATGTTGGCATAGGCTGGATGGTTCCATCATCACATACAGCAACAGTGTGATCTGATAGGAAGCTACCAATGCAAGGGACGAAAGACATGTGAAGCTCACAGGCAGGAAGCTTTGCTATGAGATTTGCAAACCACACACGGTCAAAGACTTTGCTGATGTCTCGGACAACACTGCTTTCACTTAACATCTCTATGGTGAGAGATTTGAGAGTACAGATCCCCTGTGAATCTGGTTTGACAGAAGATATACAGGTAGTCAAGTGAGGAGATAAAGCTGTTGGAAAACCTTGTTAATGATGTTAGAGATGTCAGAAGTAAGAATAGAATAAAAGAATGAAAGCCAGATGGGGCAAGAGATGTGAGGTGTTGCCTTTCTTTGGAATAGGACACAGTAAAACATGCTTCCAAATTATCTGGGTAAATTTCTGTAGAGAATACGAAATTAAAATGTTTAGTGAGTGGAGGAGCAAGTTCTGGGGTGAAATATTGAGTGATATTGTCAGGTCTGGTGACCTTTTTTAATGCATGCCCTCAGTTACAGATCTATAACCTGTAGGGCCTTTATAAATATTCATATCAGTTACATTCAACAGATGTTCAGTCCAATGATTTCAGGTGTTCTGAGAGTTGTGATGTTTATTGCTTTTTTGTCTAATCAATCCGGAACCCATCTGGGACAAATTAGTCCAGATAACGTTATTTACAGCTTTGGCTAAGTCCTCAATTATAGGACAAAGGTATGATGGAGTAACCACCCAAATATATAACGGGTCCTTATTCTATCGCATCTCAAGAGCGTTGTACGGCCTGGATTTATTTCTGCGCTTTACCAAATGAAAATACATAAAGTTAAGTTGAAAACTATTGGTTTCTAACATAGTTACAACTCTACACAAGTTAAGAAAGAAGGGTACAGTTGATTAAAATGACCGCTAACAGTTTTTATTTTATCGATCTGGAAAGTAGGAAAGGCAAAGTTTACATCGGCAGGGTTTGAACTCAGAACGTAAATGGCCAAAACTAAATACCACTAAGAATTTTAATCAATATTTTACCAGTCTATATATTAACAGATACAGTTAATTAAAAAAAAAAGAAGTTTTCTTCGATCTTAGCAAACTGGTTCTCACTAATTTTAGTCGATGTTTTTACAACTAAGGGACATCACAAAGGCTTAGAAAACTTGGCTCTTGATTAATTATAATGCTACGAAGAGTAATTTTATTCATAAATAAATAATAAATACAAAAATAAACCCCATAAATAGTGTTCGTTGCTAAAACAGCTGAGATTTAGAGAGAAAGGAGAAACGTCCGGGGCAAGCACGTGTTTAGAGACGATTAATTCGAAATAAAACATACCTGACTACGTTCCTTATGCATTTTCTGTCCACTTTTCCGAGCGTTTTTAAACGACGACATGGCTGTAAATAATTAGTAATGTTTTGTGCGATTATTAATTAAGATGAAAATTATTTAATTACAAAACATTGACGACGCACAACGTGAATGTTTACAAGACGGGGAAGTGAAGAGCGTATATAAGGGAAGTAACTCTAACTGATTAACTTCTGAATTCCAATCAGAGGAAAAGTCAGAGCTAAGAAAGCAGACCTGGAGAGGCCGTTTCAAACTTGGCAAACAATTTTTCAAATTAAATTAAAATTCTAAGACAAATTAAAATTTTTTAAAAATAAAACTGAAAGTTGTTTTCATTAAGTATTAAATTTATTGTGAATTTTTTTTTTATATCTTGTATTGTATTCAAATTTTAATTAGAGCTTTAATCATTTATATTTCAGTTCCTTTCAATTCTGGCTTTTGAACACATCTCCTTTATCAATTTCGAATTTCAAGCATACATCAATAAAAAAAAAATAATAAACGGGTAAAATTGAAGTGAAATTTGCATATTTATAGAGCCACAGTTGGCTGAAATGATAAGATACCTGACTGCTAACCAAAGGGTCGACAGTTTGTATCCGGTCACCGACACTGCTCTCTTTTACACTCTTTTACTTGTTTCAGTCATTTGACTGCGGCCATGCTGGAGCACCGCCTTTAGTCGAGCAATCGACCCTAGGACCTATTCTTTGGAAGCTTAGTACTTATTCTATCGGTCTATTTTGCCGAACCACTAAGTTACGGGGACGTAAACACACCACCATCGGTTGTCAAGCGATGTTGGGGAGACAAACACAGATACAAATATATACACACACATACGCATACATATATACATATATATGACGGGATTCTTTCATTTTCCACCTACCAAGTCCACTCACAAGGCTTTGGTCGACCTGAGGCTATAGTAGAAGACACTTGACCTAGGTGCCATGCAGTGGGAATGAACTCGGAACCATGGTTGGTAACCAAGCTACTTACCACACAGCCACTCCTGCGCCTACGTTGAAGAAAAAGAAACAACTCTTTCGGCCATAAATAGGTCGCATTAATAGATGCAGTTTACCGCTGCAAGTTGCTGAACATTGTGAGAGAAGTTTTAGCAAGAAGGGTTTTCGTGAGATCGTTTTTCCCAAGTATATTATAAACTATTCATAAACGACGGATACATATTTCCATTCAAAACGTTGGTTTCAAAGTTTTGGTATAAGGGTGGTGGTGGTGGTAGGGGTGGGGTGTAAGTTGATTGATTACATTGACCCCAATGCTCCACTGGTACTTATGTTATCGCCCTCGAAAGGCGAAGAGGACTTCGATGGAATTCGAACTCAAAACGTAAAGGTGGACGAAATGCTGCTTTGCGTTTTGCCTGGCGTGCCAATGGATTCTATCTGCTCGCTGCCTTTTCCAGATTAAATATCACCCCCGTAGCGTTGAGAAACTTGATTTATATTCAAGGAGCAGCATTTAAGAATAAATGTCGCACATTTATTTCTCAAGGGAGTGGGGAATCGCACAAGCCTTCGACTATTAGATTGTGTTATTAAGTAGACCCCATTAGGAAGGGTTTGTCTGCTTGACCCGTTTATATTTTACCCGTTTATCTCAAATGTTGGAAAATAACTTCTTTTTTTCTTATTCTTTTCATATCCAATGTAGGAGAGTACCAATGGTTGAGTAGACAGTATAACAAATAATCAACCGAAAATTAAATAGTCGTATCTTGCTATTAGCACTGGGATGGTTGTTCTTTTGAACCCCCTTTCATATTGTAGTTTTGGTGGCGTGACTAAGACCACCAAATTTGCAATAAGAAAGGGGTTCAAAAGAACAACCACATCGCATCGTCCGTTAACAGAGATACGGTCGTATTTTATGTGGAGATATCAGTTCGAAAAATATATTGCAGTCTCTACCTAATTAGCAAAGCCAGCAAATAAGCCTCCGACTTGTGGGAAGGCGTGACGTGAGAGCATGAAGGATGTGTCACCCAGAACCCTGAAGCAGGTCCATGAGATAACAACCGTTTGGATTGGGAATTGGAAGGTCACAACCCTTATGGATAAATAGCAGGAACAAGTCGAGGAAGCCAAGTACTACAGATTAGATATTCTCAGTGTCTCCTCTACCGGGCCGGCTTAAGGTACCGGCAACTCGGGCCAGTCGCCTGGGGCGCCATGTGTTAGCAGGTGCCAAGGAGGGCGTGACGACGACAAGGAAATTTCCAGGACCGTCAACTTCTACACGCCAAAGTTCAGCTTGCTCGAGGCGCCAGCAACTCTAGGGCCAGCCCTGCCCCCTACAATGTTCAGCGGCTCTGATACTGTAGATATGAAGCTGATATAGAAACTCCTATCTTCAGATGTAGTGTCAATTATGTCATACAGGCGGGAGTGGGGAATCGCACAACCCTTCGACTATTAGATTGTGCTATTTAGTAGACCCCATTAGGAAGGGGTTGTCTGCTTGACCCTAGGCTGAAGAAAGTAGCGCTTGGGCTACTGCAAGTAGCGAATCAAATACCAATCACAAAAAGCGAGATCAAATACCAATCCTTTGACGAGGTCACTGGAAGTTTAGATGTAGTTATAACTGCCTCATTTGTCCTACAAGGAGATTTCTCTGAGCATGTTGGTATCGATCACCGGACTTGGAAAGGATTGATTGGGAGGAATGGTGAACCTGGACTCAATACCAACGGAAAGACTTTATTAGATCTCTGTACAGAAAATGGGCTCTCCATTATGAACACATTTTTTCCAGCATAGAGTATACGTAAGTATACCTGTGACCTCTTTGATTCTGCACTGGATGTTCGCGTAAAGAGAGGGGCGGAACTATCAACTGGTCACCACTTAATTGTATGCAACCTGAGACTATCTACGATAGGGAGAACTCAGAAAACTGTTCAGTTCAGTGAGAATTACAGGATAAACTTGGAAATCTTGACAGTCCTTTTTGCATCCAAAGTCAGAAATCTTCCTGAACAAGCTCAAGATTTCGAAATGGAGCAGAGATTAATTTTTTCGACAGTTTCTTCTTCGGTCGAATAATACTGGGTTACACCAGCAATTGTGTTCCTCATGTTAAATACAGTTGGGCGTGGTTTGAGATAATTGGCTGCTATTGAAACAAGGTCAAGCGCCCACATATAAGCTCTCTCTTAACTTCATGTTTTATCACAATATGGTATATTTATCTATTCTACGTAATAGCATAGCGTTGTAAGATTGACGAGGAATTTGTTATTATCCTTCAATAAGTGTAAGCTGCAACAGAACTGAATCCTATTCGGATGATCTACCAATCATGTAAATATTTCAAAAGCGCTGGAATGGTTTCATGATTAAGAAGTTCACTTTCAATAACGTAACGGCTACTGTAATCCCACTGCTAGCCTAACTTTGAATCAACCCAAGAACTGCGAGTGAAATGTAGTTTGTTTGTTCCTTCTCGAGCCATGCCTGGCTCATAAGGGACGGTTTCCCGGTTTCCTTGGTGTATAGGTTCCCCACCTGGACGAGACACCGGTCCGTCACAGGTGAGCTGCAAGATGCAGGAGGAAAGAGTGAGACAAATTTGTGGTGAAAGAGTCAGCAGAAGTTTCGCCATTACCTTCTGCTGGAGCTGCGTAGAGCTTAGGTGTTTCGCTCATAAACACACACATCGCCCGGTCCTGAGATTCGAACCCGCGATCCCTCGACTGCGAGTCCGCTGCTCTAATCACTAGGCTATGTGCCACCACAGTGAAATGGAGTGAGTGGAAACAATGGGAAAGACGGCTGGATTGAATCCGATCTAGGGAAATGGATCCAACCTGTTGTTCTGTATAACAATATCACCTGACACATTGTGACCCTTTTCTTAAGTCCACGCTGTTGTGTGTATGTGTGTATTATATTTGGCTTATAGAAAAGTAACTCCAGTAACTAAATATAGCGTCTGGCTGCTCACTAATATCAGGCGACATCAAATACCAGAAAATATCAGACTTAAAGAAGGTAGTTGATTGGTTGATCGATAAATCTCTTGTAATGATTGTACTGGTTCTTTGAATTCTGAGTTCAAATTTCATTGAAGTCACCTTTGCCTTTCATCCTTCCAGTGTCGATAACTAATGTGCCAGTCAAGTCCTGGGTTCGATTCTGTTCTATTCTGTTCATATTTTAGAATAGACTACACAGTGAGAGGACCATGGGAAATCATTCACAATGACCGTCTCCTCAATAAATGAAAAATAGTTGACCGAGGTCCTAGTATGCTACAAAGTCCACAAAAAGGAGCTCATTGATGGTCAAGGACCGATGTGCGGGACGGCACAGAACGTTTTTTTTACCTTTAACTTGCTTCAGTCATTAGACTGCGGCCATCTGGGGCACCGCCTTGAGGAATTTTATACGAATAAATCGACACCACTCCTTTTCTTTTCAATCCTCGAATTTATTTCGTCGGGCCGAAAGAGTTTACAGCTGTGTCTGGAAAATGATGTCAGAATGAAAATGTGATATCATTGTGTATGAGGGTGATTACTTGTTTTATAAAGATCTAGGAAGACTGAGTGGATCTGCATTCAAAAATATGAGTGACATGACGAACCTTTGTTGTCTTCCAATCAGTTTGATTCCAGACAGTGACCTGAATAATAATAATAATAATGATAACAATAATAACATCGAAAAATACCTTAGGAATGAGAACCCAGGTTCAAAATTTCCCCAAGACACCTGATGAAGGCTGGAGGGTATATCAGCCGAAACGTTGTATTAACAACAAACAAGATGAGGACAAATATCCGTCAAATGTAAATAATGTAAATAATGTACATAATTCCTCATCTCTTAAATATAGGACTGTACTATATTTTAGTATTTACTTCTTCGTTTATCAGACGTCTCAGGTGTGTCATGCTTCAAGTCAGCCAACATTGCTGGGCTCCATTTTCCCTAATACCTGTTTTCCAGTGACGCTGTATCTTGAGGGAACCTCTCTCCATGTTCACCACTCACATCTTCTGCATTCTCTGGGAATAAGGACAGATGAGAAGGAATAAAATATATTTTCAGTGAAATATTACATCCGGAATCATGGTAGCACTTGATTAGGCTTTCCACTATACTCTCTGGCAGGGTCACTTGCTGCTTTCCCAGAAGTCCTTTACAAATATCTTTGAATGCATGCCAGGTCGCTAGTTCAGTTTCATCCATTGTCGACTCGAAGTCCTCATCAGCTATAAGTTGACGAATCTGAGGGCCTACGAATATACTCTCTTTAATCTCAGTACCACCTATTTTAAGGAAGATCGCCTTGACGTACTGGAAACATGGCCTGCTATGTTGCAGTGTTTTGGTAAACTGCTTCATTAGGCCTAATTTTATATGCAGTGGTGGCAAAATGATTTTCTCCTTAACTGGTGGCTCATGATTTACATTATGGCATCCAGACACCATAGTTTCCCGTGGTGGCCATTCTGAGCGTGCATAATGTTCTGGTCTGGCCCTACTGACCCCCTTGTAAAGGAAGCACATAAGCTTAGTGTATCCAGTTTGTAGCCCATTAAGTAGGGTTACTATTTCAAGCTCTAGCGTAGCATGAATGTGTGCCACCCGGAGCGGCCCTTCCGTTTGCCGTCTCAGATTTCACAAAGAACACATATTGCCTACAGCAGACCCAAAAGTGCCACCCGGGGTGGATCGCCCGCCCCCCGTTCCGTTAGTGCTTTCAAGTCCGCACAAATTAGTTACTCATGCTCCTCGTAACTTATGCGGTCTAGAATAAAAGCAAAGTTTTCATATGTCTCTCTTAAAATGACTGAGTGAGCAACTGGAACTGAAAGCGTGGTGTTCCCAATGTGCAACAGAACCACTTTTATTCTGTAAAGGGTGCATCTATGAATAACCTCCACTCATTTGGTTCATAGGTCAGCACATAGGCATTGAATAGGTCTCTGATATCATTACAATAAAATCATGTTGTTTTCCAAAGTGAAGAATTGCTGTAGATCTGCAGAATGTTTCCTAAATACTGTAATTCGGGCATCTTTATCCAACAGGTTCTATTGTTGCACTCGTGAGGCCGGGACTTCACTTTGTTGCTTAGTAAGTGTTAGATCACGAACTAGATAATTGAGATCAGGTTGAGTGATGAGGTGTGGTTTCTTGTCAGATTTACCACAGTTTTGGACCCTTATAACTATAAAAATATTGAGTATACTTTTATAATTTTCACGTGTTAGATTGATAAATACCCAAGGAACATCCCATTAAAATTATATCAAAATCTGTTCATAACTTTTAGAGTTGTTAGTTTCGGCCCAATCTTGTTTGCACTCAATTCCTACGGAACCGTAAGTGTACTTATCGTAAGATGTTAATTTACGAGAAACTGGAGGGTCACAGAAAGAAACGAATGTTATATTCGTGATCTTCATACAAAATGCCTCCAGAAAAAGTTATTCTCATTTCCGTTTTTCTTTTTTTTCATTGGTATACAGTGTAATTGTTCGAACATAAAACGTCTTCAGTGACGCACGGTGTCTCGCGTAACGAACACGCAAGCCGGCAACACTTATCGGAGACAAACTTGGAGTATCAATGGGAGAGTGTCAGTTGCTGTGTAGCTTTTGGTCAGTGCATATCGCTGTTCGAATTCGCTGTGCCTTCTCTTGATTTTCTAATGGGAAAAATAGTTTCGGTTTACGAATATTTCGAGTGACGAACAGCCTTTAGGAACGAATTTAATTCGTAAACTGAGGTTCCACTGCATTTATTATATAACATGAGTAGAGTAGAAAACGGGAGTAACGGTCTGAATATATGCTGTAAGCTGGAGAGAGGACTGTACGGGTTGGTAATGTCAAGGGGAGTCTTTATAAATCACCGAAGCTATTATAGGAATGTGTTAAGTGTGGGTGATGTTGTTCCGCATAAATTTTTGCATTCTTTTAAAAATTATGATGATTTCTTTCTAATTCCACATTCTAACAATTTGGCAAGATTCATATGAACAGATGACAATGTTGGTGAGTACAACAATTCTTTCGGGTGTAGGTGTTTTAGACATACATTTGTAACATTGATAGACACTGAGGTTAAAAAATTTTTTTTCTAATTGCTTTCCTTCTGTCTGACGCTAAAGATGGCGATCAACATGAAAAGTACGTACTTTTCGTTTGTGATTATCCCCCTTTCGAGTGCGCTTTATGCACACACACACACACACGCACGCACACACACACACACACACACACACACACACACACACACACACACACACACATGCACACACATGCACACACACATACACATTGGTTACAGAACATGAACAACGAGGACAATCAAACCTTAGAGTCAGCTGAAGATATGGCTAATACACAGAAAAAACGAAAACTCGGAGTCTCCAAGGATCATGGGGCAGAAGTGACGTTCCCCAGGTAGACTCTAAAAATCAAAAGTTCTACTATTTTAGCGCATAGATGTAATGCTGAAGGCAACAGCTGTCAAAAATTATTGCGTTCGCCATACGATGGTAATTGAAACCTGGAGTAGATATTTTGGCCATAAATGAAACAATTTATCACAGTTTTAAAGAAGACGTTAACATTATGTCAATGAAGATAGCCATAAAGAAACATTAGACTACGAAGTAAAAAATATTAGTCGATATTGGAACAAATAAGAGGATATATAAAAAAAAAAGGTAAGGACTTAAAGATCGAACAGAGTGACATTAAGAATTTATAACTACCCATACATAAAAGACTGATTGCTCCATAAAATACCTTCTTTCTCAAAAGAAGTGAAATGATTGGAGTAGAGTTACTTAAAATCCTATATATTAAAAAAAATGATCAATCAGGGATTAATGCCGCGGAATTAAATGCGATATAATTGAAGATTAAAACTGTAACAGATGCAAAGTTACCTGAAATAAGAGGTTTTAAACAAAAGTATTTCGCCCAATCAAGGATGTGGTTGATCTTTATGATATCAGATAGTAAATGAGCTCACTTCAAAACGATTTTTGTTTTCATTTTATTATCCTCTGCATTGCACATCTACGATGGAGACAGCAAATTTGATAATTAGGTAAAATAAAGCAATATGAACTATTTCTTTTAAGTTGGCTAGCAATCTGTACTGGAAAGGCAACTTCGACGAAACACAACACATACCGTGTATAAAAATTTGGGAAGAAAAACCACAAACAATCAAAAGATGCCGATTTGGACAACGAATGAAATTTACCTCACTTAATCAGTGGGACTCGAATGAAATTCAAATATGAACGTCTTAGTACTTCACCAGTTGTATGACACTTGGTGGAGTTCTAATTGTTCATAAGATTTGGTTTATGGAGGAAATGATGTATACACAAACAACTATGTGTGTGTGTGTGAAAGAGAGAGAGAGAGAGAGAGAGAGAGAGAGAGAGAGAGAGAGAGAGAGAGAGAGAGAGAGAGAGAGAGAGAGAGAGAGAGAGAGAGAGAGAGAGAGAGAGAGAATTTGGCGCCTTTGCAATTGTTAATATGTTTCTTAATTCAAATATTTCATCTGTGAACAGGAGTGATTTGTGTAAGAAATTATTATCAGTTTCACCCGAGCATGTACAAGTTCAGAGACTTGGGCAACGAAATCTATATTGACCAAGTACGAATGTTATCAATTGGCTATGAACTCTGCTAGGTCGGTTTGTGCGTCGTACGCTACACGAAGACAAACTGAACCACTCAGAAGCAGAAGGCATTCTTATTGTTTTCTCGAATGAATTCTTAGTAATTAACTGGAGCCCATTTCTAACGACCGCGGAAAATACGAGACAAAAGAAAATGGGATTGAGAAATGTCTAATGCTTTACCTTTTCCGTTCATGTCATTGCTAGTCTTTTATTAATTGAATCTGCTTAATATATGACTGGTACCTACTTTATCGCTTCAGAGGGGATGAAGAGCGAAACAAACGATGATAGACGATAGAATTGTGCCACACTAAAACTAAAGGAGTGGATTAACATAGCCTAGTGGCTAGAGCAGCAGACTCGCTGTCGAGAGATCGCGGGTTTGAATCTCAGACCGGGCGATGTGTGTGTTTATGAGCGAAACACCTAAGCTCTACGCAGCTCCAGCAGAAGGTAAAGGTGAACTTCTGCTGACTCTTTCGCCACGTATTTCTCTCACTCTTTCCTCCTGCATCTTGCAGCTCACCTGCGGTGGACCGGCGTCCCGTCCAGGTGGGGAACCTATACGCCAAGGAAACCGCCCCTTATGAGGTAGACGTGGCTCGAGAAGGAACAAACAAAACTAAAGGAATGAAACTGATTTTTTTTTCATATTTGCTCTTCGATAAACTCCAGGTTTCTTTTTGCCGGCGAAAAAAGAATGGGTTGGGGGACTCTCCTTTGTCGAGATTTTCTCACTTAAATCTTTAAAAATGGTTTCAAATACCGCACTGTGTTCTCGGCTTGGTAGGGCTATCTTTTGTTCAACGACGGTACCACATCCTTCAACCAAATATTGATTTTTTATAATGGTGCAGGGTATATATTTATTGCGCGAATGGGAATATAGTCAATTGAATCGGTTTAATAGCATATTTGGTACATTTTGTACCTTAGAGGAGTGAATGTCATCGGCCTAGAAGGGATTTGAACTCCGGACTTCATGTAACATCCCTAAATACTGTAAGGAGATCAGTTCAGCGTCTTTCCTGAAAGAGTCTCAGTTCAGTGAGTTTCCTTTTCAATTTTCCCTTCGTTTGTAACATTGTATTTCTTTTTTTTTTTAAGTCCGACTCGAACTAAGAGAAAAACGAAGAGAATATGGAAGAAACAATACTACAAAATGAAGGGGTGAAAAAAACAATTAATTAGGTGTTAGAAAATTAAACAAACAAGCAAATATTTATGTGTTTATACAGTCCTGTGTTTGTATTTTGTGAAGGTGGTGTTTGTTGACGGGTTTACAAGAGCGATTCGTTAATTGCTAGCCACTAAACCGATGTTCATCAGAGAGTGCGACTATACACCTGATGTTATTGTACAACGACAATAATTCTAAATTTGCTTGATTTCTTTTGTTATCATTCTTTACTCTTTGTCACTCAAACCCTCTAAACATGTTTACAAATGTTTTAACAAACAGCTCAAATTTGATAAATCAATATTTAGAACGGCCGCGGTTTTATTGATTACCGCATTTATTGCTCAACAATGGTTTCACAGGGACTCTACAGAGGTGCAATACGATCTTGCTAGAAATCCCATCTTAATTGAAAAGAAAGGGTCTATTTAATTCCCTCTGCTTCCGAATGTTGGTCCTGTCTCTATTAGACATATTTCTCTGACAGTCAACCTACGTATCGTATTACACACAAAAAATAATTATCTGCCGGAGGAAAAAAAAGTGAGGTTATTATCACAATTATTCTTGTTGTTGTTATTATGTCTAATATGTTTGGTTTGGATAATCTTGCCAACTTAGTGTATTTGAAGTGTGCTCATCCATTAACGCTCGAAGTCCCCGGGGAGAGGGCTTCGTGTGAAGCGGTTGAATCGGAGGGGTAAATGGTGACTTTCGAGTTGGTCGAATTAGGATCGGACGGCGGGGAAATATATATATATATAGGGCAGCAACGGCGCTTGGTGGGGGTTGTGGCGGCGTGAGTGATGGTGGCGGTGGGTGCAAGTAGAGTGTGTGTGTGTGTGTGCGTGTGTGTGTTGGTGTTGGTGACGGTGGTGGTGATCTCGACGAAGACAAATAATTGAAATGGTGTGGTATGGCAGTAACGACTGCGTTGGTGGTGGTAGTGATAATGGCGATGGTGGTAGTAGTGGTGGCGATAATTGCGGTGGTGATGGCAGTAGCGATGGTGGTGGTGGTGGTGATGATGATGGTGGTAGTAATGGATGTAATGGTGGTGGTGGTGGTGGTAGTAGTAGTGTTGATGGTGATGACAGTAATGATGATGGTGGTGGTGGTGCTGCTGCTGGTGATGTTAGTAGTGTTAGTGGTGGTTGCGGTTGTGGTGGTTGTAGTGATGGTGGTGGTTGTGGTGATGGTGGTGTTTGTGGTGGTGGTGGTGGTAGTTGTGATGGTTGTGGTGGTGGTGGTAGTTGTGGTGATGATGATGGTAGTGGTGGTGATGATGATGGTGGTAGTATTGGATGTAATGGTAGTGGTGGTTGTGGTGGTGGTTGTAGTGGATGTAATGGTGAGGTGGTGGTTGTGATGATGATGATGGTAGTGGTAGTGGTGGTGGTGTTAGAGGTGAAAGTACTGGATGCCAGTAATGGCGATGGTAGTAGTGCCGACGGAGGTGGGGGTGTCAATATTAATGGTGGCAGAGGTGATGGCGATGGCGGCGATACTTGCGGTTATAATGCTGGAGATGGTGGTCGTGGATGGTAACCACAGAGAGAGAGAGAGAGAGAGAGAGAGAGAGAGTAGTGACAAATGCGGTGGCGGTGGTCGTGATGGTAATGGTGTTAGTGATAGTGGTGATGGTGGTGGTGGTGGTGGTTATGGTGGTGGTGGTGATGTGGTTGTCCTCGATGTATCGGTTTACATGAATTCATCCTCTTCAATTACCCCCCCCCTCACACTCCACCCTGTCCCTTATTGTCCGACTCCGGTCATATTATTTAGGCTTATGCAATCTTTTACTCGCCTCACTCACACACAGTCACTTAACTCAACTCAAGACTCACTTAACAAATACAAATGTGTGTGTGTGTGTGTCTATATGTATGTATCTGTGTGTGTGTATATGCATGAATCGGAGTGTGTGTGTGTGTATATATATATATGTGTGTGTGTGTGTGTGTGTGTGTATGTGTGTGTGTGTGGTGTGTGTGTCTATGAGTATGTATGTATATGTGTATGTATGTAATTATTCAGTTTTATTTCAAGATTTCTTGCCGATAGGGAAAGAGCTGGTTTCTAACCTAGATCCAAGGCTTCTTCATTGGAATTTCAACATCAACAGGATATGTATGTATGTATGTATGTATGTATGTATGTATGTATGTATGTATGTATGTATGTATGTATGTATGTATGTATGTATGTATGTATGTATGTATGTGTGTGTGTATGTATGTATGTATGTATGTATGTATGTATGTGTGTGTGTGTGTGTGTGTATGTACGTACGTACGTACGTACGTACGTATGTATGTTGTATGTATGTATGTATGTATGTATGTATGTACGTATGTATGTATGTATGTGCAGATTTGTATGTTTTATGTATGTCTTCTCATGCGTATAATTACATATCTAGACATGTTCATATATATTCAAATGATAAACATCTGGAAAGTTTTACAGATTTTTACAGTTCCAGTGGTACGTACGTACGTATGTATGTATGTATGTATGTATGTATGTATGTATGTATGTATGTATGTATGTATGTATGTACGTACGTATGTATGTGCAGATTCGTATGTTTTATGTATGTATTCTCATGCGTATAATTACATATCTAGACATGGACATATATATATTTAAATGATAAACTTCTGGAAAGTTTTACAGATTTTTACAGTTCCAGTTATGGATTGGATCTGTAGTCTTTAAATTAGCTTTTCTCCTTTTTGCTTTTGGGAAGCCTAATTTCTCAGGATTGGTATTTAGTCAGTGTGTTGTATGTCCCAAGGCCCCAATAACAATATGTATGTTATGCTATGTGAGGTCGCTCTAGAGTGCTACTTGTAACATGTAACCCAGTACAACCTGTTGCATGGTCGGGTCCTCGGCGACTAAACCAGCAAACCCACCAAGCTTACTTAGTGAGGAGGGCGACTATTGGACACCCTGCGAGATAAAAAACAAGACCCGTCAAAGGGCGGAAGACCTGAGAAGGGTCAACGGCCATCCAATAAAGTATGTAAAGTTGTGTGGGTATATTTTGCGCGCGCGCGCGTGTCTATTCTTGAGTGTATTTTTTAATTTAAATTTTTGTTTCCATGAATTTTTCTGACTAACTTTGTGGCTGTTAATGTATGTCTGTGTGTGTGTCGGTGTGAGTGCATGTAAAACACTTACGATGGGCGGATAGTAGTTCTTTAGTTTTGGATAACAAGCTATCTAAGAGAAAGATACTCCGAAATTAAACCTGCAGTCTCAAAGAGCATCCATTGATGAGGATCTATTCCTCTTTGCAGGTTTCGCTTTTGGTACTTAGAGAGTGGGATTGGGTGAGCGCAAGCTCTTTCCTTACTTTAAAAAGCTTCTGGCACGGGTATTGCTTGAGCAAATTTTGCTGAAGTTCATCGATGATATTCTAGGGTATAAAGAAGTTAGGCAATGGCTCTACTCGATAGGGCGGCGAGCTAGCGGAACCGTTAGCACGCCGGGCGAAATGCTTAACGGTATTTCGTCTGCCGCTACGTTCTGAGTTCAAATTCCGCCAAGGTCGACTTTGCCTTTCATCCTTTCGGGGTCGATAAATTAAGTACCAGTTACGCACTGGGGTCGATATAATCGACTTATTTCGTTTGTCTGTCCTTGTTTGTCCTCTCTGTGTTTAGCTCCTTGTGGGTAGTAAAGAAATAGGTATTTCGTCTGCCGCTACGTTCTGAGTTCAAATTCCGCCAAGGTCGACTTTGCCTTTCATCCTTTCGGGGTCGATAAATTAAGTACCAGTTACGCACTGGGGTCGATATAATCGACTTATTTCGTTTGTCTGTCCTTGTTTGTCCTCTCTGTGTTTAGCCCCTTGTGGGTAGTAAAGAAATAGGTATTTCGTCTGCCGCTACGTTCTGAGTTCAAATTCCGCCGAGGTCGACTTTGCCTTTCATCCTTTCGGGGTTGATTAAATAAGTACCAGTTACGCACTGGGGTCGATATAATCGACTTAATCCGTTTGTCTGTCCCCTCTGTATTTAGCCCCTTGTGGGCAATAAAGAAATAAAATGGCTCTACATGAAATCGTGTTGGCAACCTGTATATATGTCAGGTCGCTTTTGAGTGGTACTGGTAACGTGTAATCCAGTACAACCTGTTGCATGGTCGACTGGTCAGCGACTAAACTGGCAACCCCCACTAGGCTTGCTTGGTGAGGAGAGTGATTGTGGGACACCCTACGGGATAAAAAATAAGTGAAGTGAAGGAATGAAAATAGAGATGAGATATGCAAAGATATTGCATTTGTATATATACATACATATATATATATATATACATACATACATACATACATATATATATATGAGTGTGTGTGTGTGATTCATTAAATGCATAACTTTCTTCATATTTTATTTTTTGTATATTTGATTTTTCGTATTTTCTTATTAGTTTTTTACTACTTATTTAGGACAATAATGTTTCAAAGTTTATATCCGACGTTTCTAAACCTTCACACTCTCATATTCAAGAATTATATATAGTTAGCATCTGTGTTGTTTCTCATATACTAGTTGAATTCATGTAAATTTCTCCGCCAAAGCTTTTGTGGTTTTCACGTCAGCAGTTCCAACTGGATTTGTAACCTTGTGGTCAAAATTATGTTATGGATTCCGATGTCAATAGACACGAGTTACTGTTTTTGATGTATGTATTATTTGTGTTTGCTTTGGCATTGTTTTGCGACTTGAGTATGGTTTTCGAATTAACTTGTTGTTTTGAGGAATTTTAGAATATGTGAATATTATCCGCAAGTATTGTCTAACTTTGTTTTGTGGGGTATGGTTAAATGGAGTAGCAGGTCTGCTGATGTAGCAGCCTAACAGTGAAAAAAAAAAAAAAAAAAACTTCGGTGGAAAAATCTACATAGATTCAACCAAAATATGAGAACTAATACAGATTACCAAATGTACTCAATTCTTAAAAGTGAGAGTATGAAGGTCTAGAAACGTCGAATATGGACTTTAGAACATTATTTTACAAACTGTAAAAATATTTCGCAGACAAATCAAACAATTTAAAGTAAAAAGGATAAAACTTGAACACAGTCGTATATTTAATAAAACATGTATAAAAGAAAAGCTATTCCCCATATATGTACACACACACACATACACAAACATGCATATATATTTCTGATTTGTGGGGGGGGGGGGCGTGCAACGTATTTATTCTTTGTCCTACATATCTAAGTGCGTTAAAATCCGTTGCTTGATCTTTATAGTTAGCGGCGTCGAGATTAAGTCTAAGAAGAATATTTATTTATAACATACATCACACATTCACATATAACTTATATATGCATATACTTATATACAAAATGTGTATTAATCGCATGCTAATGTGTACGCTTATGTCGATCAGTATATGCATTTCCCTATGTATTCATGCACGCATACAAATACATCTATATAGATACGTTTACGTCTATATTTGTATACACGTGTTGTGTATACATATACATACACACCATTATATATACAAGACAAGAAATCAATTTTGCCTCTTTTTATGGAAACAAGAAGGGTTTATAGGACTGCAAAAAAGAAGTGCTCAAATGAAATTGTGACAGAGACAAAAAGCATTGTTTAGAGAACAAACATCAAATTCGGGTCAACAACTTTATATAACATCACGCGTCCGTACATTTCATCATATATTCTATATGTTGAAGGCCATGGTTTACATATGATGAAATGTATGGATGCTTGGTGTTATATAAAATCGTTGACCCGAATTTTATGTTTGTTCTCTAATCAATGTTTTTATATATATATAGGGAGAGTTTACGAAAAAAAAAAGTAAAAGACGAATACAGGTGGTGTACAAAACAAACAGATGTATTAGTATAACGCTTAGAACTAGAAGGTCTTTTACGTTTCGAGCCTACGCTCTTCTACAGAAAAGGACACAGAAAAAAACAAGGAGAGAAAAATATACATATATATACATACATATATATATATAAATATATATATATGTATATATATATATATATATATATAATATATATATATATATATATATATATATATATATATAATATAAATATAAATATATATATAAATAATATATATATAAATATATATATATATATGTATGTATGTATGTATGTATGTATGTGTATGTATGTATGTATGTATGTATGTATACCTTCCTGCTTTAAAACATTTTCTTGATCTTCGTCCTGACCCTCAGCTTCATACCGCTACCCTCCTCCGTTTGATTGAACTTCTCTCTCTTAACTATTTCTCGTTCGCGGGCGAATTTTGTCATCAGATCTTGGGAGTGGCCATGGGAACAAGAATGAACCCCAGCTAAGCGAACCTATTCGTTGGCTATGGTGAGAATTAATAATAGACCCTCAAGCTATAATATCCGCCGATTAAGTTTGCGTATATTGGAATCATTTTCGTTCCCGTCCTCGTTCCTGACCTTTGTCGCTAGGCTGTGTTACCGAACGTAAAGTAGTCACTTTCAAAAATAACGAGGCCAGCCACAATAAATCTTCCATCTATACATTTTGGCTAGTATTTGAGAGCTTTGATTTAAAATTGTGTGGTATGTTGCTGTAAAACTTCCCAGCATCAAGTTTTATAATGTTGATATTTTCACCTGCTGCATTAGAAAGATGGCTGAGTATATCAAGATCATCTCGTATAAGTTCAATATGTGATTGAGGAAAGGCTTTAGATGAATGTCTAGGAAGTTTTTTAAGCGAGGTGTTCTGCAAGACGGGTGAGGGACACAGTTTTAAATCCGTTGGTGTGGCATGCTCACACAAATGGTTTTTGTTCTTTCATTAATTAGCTGATTTTTTATATATTTTAAATAGTCCATAGCAGTTGCTTGTTCTATATTTGAAGTTTCTAAGGTAATCCAGTTTTTTATGGGTTCGGGAATTGAACTTCTTATGAAGGCAGCGAGCTGGCAGAAACGTTAGCATGCCGGGTGAAATGCTTTGCGGTATTTCGTCTGCCGCTACGTTCTGAGTTCAAATTCTGCCGAGGTCGACTTTGCCTTTCATCCTTTCGGGGTTGATTAATTAAGTACCAGTTACGCACTGGGGTCGATCTAATCGACTTAATCCGTTTGTCTGTCCTTGTTTGTCCCCTCTGTGTTGAGCCTCTTGTGAGCAGTAAAAAAATAAGAAATAAGAATGAACGTCTCACAAAACTGCAGAAGCTACTTCAGTTGCCTAACAGCATCTTCTCCAGCCCTGATTTCTACACTGTTCCACAAATATCTAGCTTTTGGCAAATTCTCTTTCGTTTGCCTCTTCCATGAGTTCCTCCTCATGATCACCTGTTTGGTGGAATTTGAGATGACAGCTGTGACTGGACGATATGCTCTGGGGGGGCCTTCATAGTTCAATGAGACCCACTCTCCGGTTGAGGCTGTGTAAGAAGGTAGAGCAATTAATGTATCACTCAACTGGGATCCTCTGTAACTTTGAGAAAAGTGACGACCTCCTTCCTGGAGAAGAACTTGTCTGTCTAAGTGGCTGTTGGTATCACATTTGCGGTGATAACAACTCCTCTCTCTCACACACATGCCCTCAGCAGTATTGGCCATTAACTAAGGCTCTATGGAAGCTGCTGAGACGTTGAAGGGACATTCTTTTGGTATACAAGATAGCCTGAACTCTTGTCCCATGTGTGTAAGTTTGTAGGATATGGTAAAGTGTCGGAGACATAGTGGATCAGAAATCTGATTCTATGGATGTTAGCCCACCAGAAATTCGATCAAATGCTGTTCCAGTCTATTGACCATCTTGTTCGGGTTTCTTGCTGAGCCATGCCATCCTGCTTGTCAGTGCTTCCTTTACACTGAATCCTTGGAAGAGATGATCTTTTCTTCTGACAGTACCAATATGGCAGGCTGGAAACCTATCCAAACGTGAACACCTTATCACATCAGTGCCAACAACAGGTCTATACTTTAATCGTGCTTCTTCTACCTGCCACTCACTGGCCGCATTTCATTTCCTATTCGAGCAAATTTTAATGCTAGCTTCCCTTACACTAGTGTCCTTGGAATTTCTTTACATCATGGCTTTTCTTATTCGCGACCCTACAACATACTCCGAGAGGCATCTGCACGGGAGTCGTAAGGTGTTGGTGGTTATGTACCAAGCTATACTGCTTAGGTATCTTGCTAAGCTAAGCCATCTTCTCAAAAATTTAAAAAGAAAAAAAAAGCGAACTTTAAACAATTAACTACTGACAAGGGTCACAAAACCCCGAGCTTTGAAGAGTGTGGATAATCCAAATTTGTCAACCTTTTATAAACCAGTTTTCAAGATCTTTACTGATTCTGCGGACGGCAACTGTTAAAGAGTTGGCCTACGGTCTTGAGGTTTTGTGTGTTTACACCTCCACACACACACGCACGCACATGCACACATGCAAACACACACATGTCTATTTATGCATATACATGTATGTAATTACATGTGCATATATATATGTATGCCGTTTGGTTGGTATGTTTGCGTGTGCATGGAAATGTACGTGTACATGTTCATGTATGTATGTTTGTTTGTATGTATGTATGCATGCACGTATGTATGTATGCATGTATGTATGTGTGTATGTATGTATGTATGTATGTATGTATGTATGTAAGTAAGTATGTATGTATGTATGTGTATGTGTATATATGTATGTATGTTTATATATATGTATTCATATATATAATTATGCATATATATATTTACGTATATATATATATGTATACCTTTATTTATATACATACGTTTATACATACATATATATATATATATATATATATATATATATATATATATATATATACACATACATATATAAATATAGATATATATAGCTATGTGTATATATATATATATATATATATATATATATATATATATGTATATATGCGTATGGATAATAATGTATACACACACACACATATATATGTATTTACATAACTATGTATATATATTGAATATATGTGTATATATATGTAAATATACATGTGTGTATATATATATATATATTTATATATAACTATGTATATATATATTGAATATATGTGGATATATATATATGTAAATATACATGTGAGTGTGTGTGTGCATGATGTATACCAGTGCGATAGAATCCCTATGTGTTTTATATTTCTCATTTATGCATTCATATATACACAATCATAAACACAGAGATACATTCGCATGTGTGTGTGTATGTATATATTAATGTATATATATATGTATATGTATATATATATATATATATATATATATATATATATATATATATATATATGTATATATGAATTAATGAATATATATATATATGTGCGTATGTGTATATATTCACATGCATACATATACAATACAGATATACCTTACATACATACACACACACATACATATAAACATACATACAAACATATATACAAACATACATACGTGCATATATACATACATACCTACATACATACATACATACATACATACATACAAACATACACACGTGCATGCATACATACATACATACATACATACATACATACATACATATATACGTGCATGCATACATACGTACATACATACATACATACATACATACATACATACATACGTGCATGCACACAGACATACATATATACGTGCATACATACATGCACATATACATACATGCATACATACATACGTGCATACATACATATATACATACATGCACATATACATACATGCACATATACATACATGCATACATACATACATACATACATGCATAATACATACATACATACGTGCATGCATGCATGCATACATACATACATACATACTGATGTATAATATTATAGATAGATACTCTCGCGTACGCACGGTGCGGCTGGGAAAGGCGGAGAATGTTTAACAATCGGATGTAAAAACCTACAATTATTGTTCTCTGATTATACATTGAGATTCAGCCCAATAATCATTGGTGCCGATGAGCCGATGTCTATGTAAAATCTATGTTAACAAGCTGCAATTCTCATAAAAGAACAGAAGCGACGAGCGACTGTTGTCAAATGTTACATTATCAGATAATGAAAGAAAGGAAGGAAAACGAAAGAAAATAAAGATGAAGTAAGAAAAACAACAAAGAAAACACAAATATCAAAATGGTAAAATAAAACATACAACAAAGGGGAAACTTCAATGCAGTGATTCTTTCTGCTGAAACTAGCAGCCAAAAATCAGAAAAATCACTCTTTAAAAGGGTCTCAGCGGTTGGGTCTGAGAAGAAATGTGGTATGGTCACGTATGGTCACATACATACATACATACATACATACATACGTGCATATATACATACATGCACATATACATGCATACATACATACGTGCATACATACATATATACATACATGCATACATACATACATGCATACATACATACATAGGTTTACTCGAACTTCGCTGCTTTTGGCTAAAGAATAGCATTTTACTAATTTTCACGATTTTTTTTATGCCACCAGGGCGATATGCTAAAACGCAACTAAAGAATTGAAAGAGGAGGAAGGAAGAGAGAGCAAAATGGGTAAGTGGGGTAAAATGAGTAATTCCTGATTTCTTGTTATTTCTTCCTTACTTGTTTGAAATCACTGCAAGCATTACATCATCCATTTTATACTATTGTGCCATCGTTGGCAGTAACAAGAGGCCAGCGTGCTTGTTGTTGTTTTTGAAGCTGAGAGAATTGGAAACAGGTAATCTTTTTCCAAGACATTTTCTCCTCAAATTTTCACCTGATTGTATCTGAGGTTGCGAATGAAATATCTGAATAATTTTTTCTGTTTAACAATCAAAATAAATATTTTTCTTTCTTGGATTTCAAATCAATTTTTTCCCCGCACTAATGTCTATTTTGCTAATTTTCAAAAAATGATGTGTAAAATGGGGCAAAATGAGTAATGACTAACTTTAATAACCCAAATCTCATGAACTGCATGTTTAAAGGAAGAGAGCAACTCCAGCAGATCGGATAGAAGCTTTGGAGAATATTTTACGTAGTTTTTGGATTTAGTTAAGTTTCGTTAATTTCATACCATGTATCGTTTTCCCATGATCCTCTTTCATTTGTCTGAGATATTTTAAATTTCTGGTGCACTTCTGATCTTTCTGATGTCTAAGGCCGGATACTGACGTGTATGAATATTTTTCGAATGTAATCCTGGAAAATTGAAGAGGCATATTTATCGTATTTTGTCCGACCCATTTTGCCTAACTTTCTCTTCTGTATACTCAAAGTGAATGGATTTGTTTTCTGTGTGCTCAAAGAGAACGGAGATAATCTGAAATACTTTTCTGAATATGTTATAGTGTTTTTATTGCATTTAGAGAAGATCATTTGCTTAGCTGATTTAGTTTTTCTAAGGTAGGGAACAGTTGTAAAAAAAAACAAAAAAACTCTTTTATCTTAAAGAGAAAAATGCAATAATCATTACTCATCGTGCCACCCCTCCCTATATTACGACTGAAAGGTGAAGCTGAAGTATTTACAAGAGGCAAAAAAAAAAAAGAAAAGAAAAATGGAACTGATTTCTTAATAATGTTGATGTACGTTTTATCCCTTTCGGGGATCTGTTGTTCTAAGAGTGATCAGCTTTCGAAGGAATATCTAATCAAGCGTTTTTCGGGGATTAGCAAAGTTACATCCTTAACTTTTAATGTTAAATTGACTTTAATATTTTAGAGCAAGCAAAGGCGGTGAGCTGGCAGAAACGTTAGCACGCCGGGCGAAATGCTTCGTGGTATTTCGTCCGCCGCTGCGTTCTGAGTTCAAATTTCGCCGAGGTCGACATTGCCTTTCATCCTTTCGGGGTCGATAAATCAAGTACTAGTTACGCACTGGTGTCAATATAATGGACTTAATCCGTTTGTCTATCTTTGTTTGTCCTCTCTGTGTTTAGCCCATTGTGGTTAGTAAAGAAATAGGTGTTTCGTCTGTCTTTATGATCTGAGTTCAAATTCCACCGAGGTCGACTTTGCCTTTCATCCTTTCAGGGTCGATAAATTAATTACCAGTTACGCACTGGGGTCGATGTAATCGACTTATTTCCCAAGCTGCAATTACTTTGCCCTTGTGACAAAAAGTTTGAAATATTTATTTCAGAGATACATACGTACATACATGCTTACACACACACACACAAACACACACACACACACACAAACACACACACACACACACATGTATATATATAAAGTAGTTGTATACTGTCAACTTGATGTGACAGTATACAACTACTTTATCGTATCACTACTGCATAAATCTCATCTGAGGGATTTAGAAATGTATTATATATATATATATATATATACATACATACACATACATGCATACACATATACGAAAAATTCCTAGCTTCAAGGGTGTTGCGAAAGGCCTGGTTAGAGGGTCAACCGTCCGACTTCTTTTATAGGGCTTAAAAAACTGGGGGACAGCTGCAATAAGTGTATGAATCCGATACAGGAAAATGTTGAGTAAAATCATAATTAACTGATCCTTCTGCATTTTCTTTTACTCAAAACCAGGAGCTCTTCAGCAACCCCTGCGTGGCACCCTGAGCAAGTATCTTCTACTATAGCCTGGGGCTGACCAAAACCTTTGGGAGATGGAAACTGAAAGAAGCCCGTCGTATATGTATATATAAATATATATATATATATATACATTTGTATGTATGTGTGTGTATGCTTGTATCTCTGTTTACCCCCCACCACCATCACCACTTGGCAACCGGTGTTGGTGTGTTTACGTCCCAGTAACTTAGCTTTTCAGCAAAATAGATCGATAGAATGAATATCAGGTTTTAGAAATAAAAAAGAAAGTGCTGGTGTTGATTCATTCGACTAAAAATCCACCAAGGCGGTGCCACAGCATGGCCGCTACCTAATGACTCATAAAATAAAAAAATAATAAATGCGTCCTTTTAAAGCCTAGCCAGGCTCATGGGCCCGGTTTCTCGGTTTCTATGGCGTATGTGTTTCCCAGCTGGACGGGACGCCAGTCCATCGCAGCGTTACTCATTTTTGCCAGCTGAGTGGACTGGAGCAACGTGAAATGAAGTGCTTTGCTAAAGAACACAACGCGTCGCCCGGTCCAGGAATCGAAACCAAACTCTTACGATCATGATACTGACACCCTAACCACTAAGCCACGTGCCTCCACTCTAATGACTCACAAACAAGTTAAACATAAAAGAGAAAAGGCTACACCTTTCCAATTAATAACTGTAATACCGACTTAGTTGATAGCAAAAAAAAACAACAACAAAACATTGAACAGGAATCGATGGAATACATAGCAGTAATACACTGGGGTATTTGAAATGGCGATCGCATTATACAGCTTGATCTAAGAACACCATTCAGCGACGTCCCCAATTTCATTAATCAATAGACTTTTCCTAAATTAAAATTAGAATGGTTCTCTTCTGAGGTAAGCAAAAATGCTAATTTTCTTTTCTCCCGGTTGATTACTCCCCACTATATTTATTATTATTATATTATTATTATTATTATTATTATTATTATGAAAGAATATGTTCAGTTATTGATTATATCTAACTGGTCGAGATGGCAATGTAG